>NW_028116036.1:39347-64959 GCF_964273445.1 Streptopelia decaocto
GGCTCGGCCGTGTCCCCGGCGGCTCCCGGGGCGGTTCCGGTTCCGGTTCCGGTGGCAGCGCCGGGGGCGCGCCCGCCAGCTCCCGGTGCGCGGCCGCGATGTCGGGCAGGAAGCGGCGCGCGGCGGCGCCCAGCGGCCCGGGCCCGTGGTGCCCGTAGGCGCGGGGCCCCCCCGGCCCCCCCCAGGCCGTCAGCAGCACCACCTCGGCCCCGGTGGCCCCCCGGTAGCCCTCGGCCGCCGCCACCAGCGCGGCCCAGCGCTCCCGCTGCGCCTCGCCCATCGGGGCCGCCCACATGGGGGGGGCCGGGGCGGGGGGGGCGCCCCGGGGGTCCCGCTGCCGCGGAGCCGCTCGCCCACCCGGCCCGCCCGCCAAGATGGCGGCGGCGGAAGGGGCGGGGCCGGGAAGGGACGGGGGGCGGGGCTGCGGAGGGGACGGCGGGGACAGGGGGAGGGGCGTGGCTAGAGACGGTGGGGGCGTGGCTAGGGACGGGACCGATAAACAAGTGAGGGGGCGTGGTTAGAAGGGTGGGGGCGTGGCTAGAGAGGGTTGGGGCGTGGCTAGAGACGGGACAGCAGTAAACAAGTGAGGGGGCGTGGTTAGAAGGGTGGGGGCGTGGCTAGAGAGGGTTGGGGCGTGGCTAGAGACGGGACAGCAGTAAACAAGTGAGGGGGCGTGGCTAGGGAGGGTGGGGGCGTGGCTAGGGAGGGTGGGGGCGTGGCTAGAAACGGGAGAGCAGGGAAAGGGCGAGAGGGCGTGGCTAGAGAGGGTGGGGGCGTGGCTAGGGAGGGGACAGCGGTAAACAAGGTAGGGGGCGGGACTATAGAGGGTGGGGCGTGGCTAGAGACGGGAGAGCAGTAAACAAGTGAGGGGGCGTGGTTAGAGAGGGAGAGGGCGTGGCTAGGGACGGGACAGCGGGGAAAGGGTGAGGGGGTGTGGCTAGGGAGGGTGGGGGCGTGGCTAGAAACGGGAGAGCGGTAAACAAGTGAGGGGCGTGGCTAGAAGGGGGCGTGGCTAAAGACCAGACAGGGTAAAAGGACGAGGGGGCGTGGCTAGAGACTGGACAGCAGTAAACAAGCGAGGGGGCGTGGCTAGAAGGGTGGGGGCGTGGCTAGAGACTGGACGGGGTAAAAGGGCGACAGGGCGTGGCTAGAGAGGGTGGGGGCGTGGCTAGAGACGGGACAGCGGTAAACAAGCGAGGGGGCGTGGCTAGAGAGGGAAGGTGCGTGGCTATGGACGGGAGAGCAGCGAAATGGCAAGGGGGCGTGGCTAGAGAGGGCGGGGGCGTGGTTATAGACGGGAAAGCCCTAAGGGGGCGTGGTCATGAGGGTGGGGGCGCGGTTTAGAAAGGGAGGGGGCGTGGCTATAGACGGGGAGAGCGACTGAAGGGCGAGGGGGCGTGGTCACGGAGGAAGGGGGGGTGGTTATAGACCTGAAATGGGTACATGAGTGAGGGGGCGTGGCTAGAGAGGGAGGGGGCGTGGTTAGAGACGGAGAGCAGTGAACCGGCGAGGGGGCGCGGTCAGGGAGGGGCGTGGCTATAAACAGGCGATCAGTAATGACGAGGGGGTGTGGTCCAGGCGAAGGGGCGTGTCCGGAAGGGGCGGGGCGGAGGGCGGAAGCGGCGAGTGGAGGATGGAGGCGGCGGGCGGGAGGGTGAGGAGGCGGCCCCGCGTCCCCCGTGTGTCCCATTGGGGACACCCCCGTGTCCCCTGTGTCCCCCATTGGGGACACCCCGTGTGTCCCATGGGTGACACCCCCGTGTCCCCCCATGTCCAAACCATTGGTGACACCCCCATGTCCCCCCATGTCCCCCATTGGTGACACCCCAGTGTCCCCCGTGTCCCCCTATTGGTGACACCCCAGTGTCCCCCATGTCCCCCCATTGGTGACACCCCCGTGTCCCCCCATGTCCCCCATGTCCCCCCATTGGTGACACCCCCATGTCCCCTGTGTCCCCCATTGGGGACACCCCCCTGTGTCCCATTGGTGACACCCCCGTGTCCCCCGTGTCCCCCCATTGGTGACACCCCCATGTCCCCCATGTCCCCCCCATTGGTGACACCCCCGTGTCCCCTGTGTCCCCCATTGGGGACACCCCCCTGTGTCCCATTGGTGACACCCCCATGTCCCCCATGTCCCCCATTGGTGACACCCCCGTGTCCCCCGTGTCCCCCTATTGATGACACCCCCGTGTCCCCCATGTCCCCCCATTGGTGACACCCCCGTGTCCCCCGTGTCCCCCTATTGATGACACCCCCGTGTCCCCCATGTCCCCCCATTGGTGACACCCCCATGTCCCCCGTGTCCCCCCATGGGTGACACCCCCATGTCCCCCGTGTCCCCCATTGGTGACACCCCCATGTCCCCCGTGTCCCCCATTGGGGACACCCCCGTGTCCCCCATGTCCCCCCATTGGTGACACCCCCGTGTCCCCCGTGTCCCCCATGGGTGACACCCCCGTGTCCCCCGTGTCCCCCCATGGGTGACACCCCCGTGTCCCCCGTGTCCCCCTATTGATGACACCCCAGTGTCCCCCCATGTCCCCCCCATTGGTGACACCCCCATGTCCCCCCATTGGTGACACCCCCGTGTCCCCCCATGTCCCCCCCATTGGTGACAGCCCCGTGTCCCCCATGTCCCCCCATTGGTGACACCCCCGTGTCCCCCATGTCCCCCCCATTGGTGACACCCCCATGTCCCCCGTGTCCCCCCATTGGTGACACCCCCATGTCCCCCCATGTCCCCCCATGGGTGACACCCCCATGTCCCCCATGTCCCCCATTGGTGACACCCCCATGTCCCCCGTGTCCCCCATTGGCGACACCCCCATGTCCCCCGTGTCCCCCATTGGTGACACCCCAGTGTCCCCCATGTCCCCCCATGGGTGACACCCCCATGTCCCCCCGTGTCCCCCATTGATGACACCCCCGTGTCCCCCGTGTCCCCCATGTCCCCCCATTGGTGACACCCCCGTATCCCCCCATGTCCCCCATGTCCCCCCCATTGGTGACACCCCCATGTCCCCCGTGTCCCCCCATGTCCCCACCATTGGTGACACCCCCATGTCCCCCATGTCCCCCCATTGGTGACACCCCAGTGTCCCCCGTGTCCCCCCCATTGGTGACACCCCCATGTCCCCCATGTCCCCCCATTGGTGACACCCCCATGTCCCCCATGTCCCCCCCATTGGTGACACCCCCGTGTCCCCCATGTCCCCCCATTGGTGACACCCCCATGTCCCCCCATGTCCCCCCATGGGTGACACCCCCATGTCCCCCGTGTCCCCCCATTGGTGACACCCCCGTGTCCCCCTGTGTCCCCCATTGGTGACACCCCCGTGTCCCCCGTGTCCCCCCATTGGTGACACCCCCGTGTCCCCTGTGTCCCCCATTGGGGACACCCCCCTGTGTCCCATTGGTGACACCCCCGTGTCCCCCGTGTCCCCCTATTGATGACACCCCCGTGTCCCCCATGTCCCCCCATTGGTGACACCCCCGTGTCCCCCCATGGGTGACACCCCCATGTCCCCCGTGTCCCCCATTGGTGACACCCCCGTGTCCCCCCATGTCCCCCCCATGAGTGACACCCCCGTGTCCCCCCATGTCCCCCATGTCCCCCCATTGGTGACACCCCCATGTCCCCTGTGTCCCCCATTGGGGACACCCCCGTGTGTCCCATGGGTGACACCCCCGTGTCCCCCCATGTCCAAACCATTGGTGACACCCCCATGTCCCCCCATGTCCCCCCCATTGGTGACACCCCCATGTCCCCCGTGTCCCCCATGGGTGACAACCCCGTGTCCCCCATGTCCCCCCATTGGTGACACCCCCGTGTCCCCCCATGTCCCCCCCATTGGTGACACCCCCGTGTCCCCCATGTCCCCCCATTGGTGACACCCCCGTGTCCCCCCGTGTCCCCCCATTGGTGACACCCCAGTGTCCCCCCATGTCCCCCCCATTGGTGACACCCCCGTGTCCCCCCATGTCCCCCCATTGGTGACACCCCCGTGTCCCCCTGTGTCCCCCATATCCCCCCATTGGTGACACCCCCGTGTCCCCCATGTCCCCCCCATTGGTGACACCCCCGTGTCCCCCCATGTCCCCCCCATTGGTGACACCCCCGTGTCCCCCATGTCCCCCCATTGGTGACACCCCCGTGTCCCCCCGTGTCCCCCCATTGGTGACACCCCAGTGTCCCCCCATGTCCCCACCATTGGTGACACCCCCGTGTCCCCCTGTGTCACCCATTGGGGACACCCCCCTGTGTCCCATTGGTGACACCCCCGTGTCCCCCCATGTCCCCACCATTGGTGACACCCCCGTGTCCCCCTGTGTCACCCATTGGGGACACCCCCCTGTGTCCCATTGGTGACACCCCCGTGTCCCCCCATGTCCCCACCATTGGTGACACCCCCATGTCCCCCATGTCCCCCCATTGGTGACACCCCCGTGTCCCCCATGTCCCCCCCATGAGTGACACCCCCGTGTCCCCCCATGTCCCCCATGTCCCCCCATTGGTGACACCCCCATGTCCCCTGTGTCCCCCATTGGGGACACCCCCGTGTGTCCCATGGGTGACACCCCCGTGTCCCCCCATGTCCCCCCATTGGTGACACCCCCGTGTCCCCCCATGTCCCCCCCATTGGTGACACCCCCGTATCCCCCCATGTCCCCCCATTGGTGACACCCCCGTGTCCCCCCATGTCCCCCCCATTGGTGACACCCCCATGTCTCCCATGTCCCCCCATTGGTGACACCCCCGTGTCCCCCCATGTCCCCCCATTGGTGACACCCCCGTGTCCCCCCATGTCCCCTGTGTCCCCCATTGGGGACACCCCCCTGTGTCCCATTGGTGACACCCCCGTGTCCCCCATGTCCCCCCATTGGTGACACCCCCGTGTCCCCTGTGTCCCCCCATTGGTGACACCCCCGTGTCTCCCGTGTCCCCCCCATTGGTGACACCCCCGTGTCCCCCCATGTCCCCCCCATTGGTGACACCCCCATGTCCCCCGTGTCCCCCATGGGTGACACCCCCGTGTCCCCCATGTCCCCCTATTGATGACACCCCCGTGTCCCCCGTGTCCCCCTATTGATGACACCCCAGTGTCCCCCCATGTCCCCCCATTGGTGACACCCCCATGTCCCCCCATTGGTGACACCCCCGTGTCCCCCGTGTCCCCCTATTGATGACACCCCCGTGTCCCCCATGTCCCCCCATTGGTGACACCCCCGTGTCCCCCCATGGGTGACACCCCCATGTCCCCCGTGTCCCCCCCATTGGTGACACCCCCCGTGTCCCCCGTGTCCCCCTATTGATGACACCCCAGTGTCCCCCCATGTCCCCCCCATTGGTGACACCCCCATGTCCCCCCATTGGTGACACCCCCGTGTCCCCCGTGTCCCCCTATTGATGACACCCCAGTGTCCCCCCATGTCCCCCCCATTGGTGACACCCCCGTGTTCCCCCATGTCCCCCCCATGAGTGACACCCCCGTATCCCCCCATGTCCCCCATGTCCCCCCATTGGTGACACCCCCGTGTCCCCCCATGTCCCCCGTGTCCCCCCATTGGTGACACCCCCGTGTTCCCCATATCCCCCCATTGGGGACACCCCCGTGTCCCCCCATGGGCGACACCCCCGTATCCCCGTGTGTTCCCCCCAGGGGTGACACCCCCGTGTCCCCCCATGTCCCCCATTGGCAACACCCCCGTGTCCCCCCAATGGTGACACCACCATGTCCCCACCATTGGTGACACCCCCATGTCCCCACCAGGTTGGGGTGCTCAGGACACCCTGGGATTCGGAGCTGGGGTGACGGGTGACAGGGGGTGGGGTGACGGGTGACCACGGTGACAGGTGCCACAGGTGACGGGTCACGGGGTGACAGAGGTGACAAGTCATGGGGTGACAGGTGGCACAGGTCACAGGGGTGGCAGGGGATGGGGTGACAGGTGACACCAGCGACAGAGATCACAGAGGTGACAGGTGACAGGGTGACAAATGATGGGCTGACAAGTGACAGGTGACACAGGTGACAAGTGATGGGGTGGCGGATGATAAGTAATGGGTGACAGGTGATGGTTGAGAGGTGGCACGGTGACAGGTGACACAGGTCATGGGGGTGACAGGGGATGGGGTGACAGGGTGACAAGTGGTGGGGTGACAAGCGACAGGTGACACAGGTGACAGGTGACACAGGTGACAGGTGACAGGTGACACAGGTGACAGGTGACACAGGTGACAGGTGATGGGTGACAGGTGATTGGTGATAGGTGACAGAGGTGACAGGTGGCGGGTGACAGGTGACAGGTGACACAGGTGACAGGTGATGGGTGACAGGTAATTGGTGACAGGTGACAGAGGTGACAGGTGATGGGGTGACAGGTGATGGGGTGACAGGTGATTAGTGACACGTGATTGGTGACAGGTGACAGAGATGACAGGTGGCACAGGTGACAGGTGGCACAGGTGACAGGTGATTGGTGACAGGTGACACAGATGACAGGTGGCGGGTGACAGGCGGCACAGGTGACACAGGTGACAGGTGGCAGGTGACAGGTGATGGGTGACAGGTGACACAGGTGACAGGTGACACAGGTGACAGGTGGCGGGTGACAGGCAATGGGTGACAGGTGATGGGTGACAGGTGACACAGGTGACAGGGTCCCAGGTCCCCGGTGACATGGGTGACCCAGGTGACACAGGTGACCCAGGTGACACGGGTGACCCAGGTGACCCAGGTGACACAGGTGACCCAGGTGACACGGGTGACCCAGGTGACACGGGTGACCCAGGTGACCCAGGTGATAGGTGACCCAGGTGACACAGGTGACCCAGGTGACACGGGTGACAGGTGACCCAGGTGACCCAGGTGACCCAGGTGACAGGTGACACAGGTGACCCAGGTGACCCAGGTGACCCGGGTGACCCAGGTGACCCGGGTGACCCAGGTGCCAGGTGACCCAGGTGACCCAGGTGACACGGGTGACCCGGGTGACACAGGTGCCAGGTGACCCAGGTGCCAGGTGACTACAGGTGCCAGGTGACACAGGTGACACAGGTGACACAGGTGCCAGGTGACACAGGTGCCAGGTGACACAGGTGACCCGGGTGACCCAGGTGCCAGGTGACCCGGGTGACCCGTCTGCTGTCCCCAGGTGCTGCTCGATGTCCCCGTGTCCGTCCCCACCCGGCTCCACCCCTCCCCCCCCGACCAGGGGCTGCTGGGGGGGCGGCTGCAGCTGCTGGACGGGGTGAGCGGGGGATGGGGGGGATGGGAGGGGCTGAGGGGACTGGGATGGACTGGGATGGACTGGGGGGACTGGGATGGACTGGGATGGACTGGGATGGACTGGGATGGACTGGGGGGACTGGGGGGACTGGGATGGACTGGGATGGACTGGGAAGGACTGGGATGGACTGGGGGGACTGGGATGGACTGGGATGGACTGGGAAGGACTGGGATGGACTGGGGGGACTGGGATGGACTGGGGGGACTGGGAGGGACTGGGGGGACTGGGATGGACTGGGATGGACTGGGATGGACTGGGAGGGACTGGGGGGGACTGGGATGGACTGGGATGGACTGGGGGGACTGGGATGGACTGGGAGGGACTGGGATGGACTGGGGGGACTGGGATGGACTGGGATGGACTGGGATGGACTGGGAGGGACTGGGGTGGACTGGGGGGACTGGGATGAACTGGGATGGACTGGGGGGACTGGGAGGGACTGGGAGGGACTGGGATGGACTGGGATGGACTGGGAGGGACTGGGAGGGACTGGGATGGACTGGGGGGACTGGGAGGGACTGGGATGGACTGGGGGGGCGGGAGGGACTGGGGGGACTGGGGGGACTGGGATGGACTGGGATGGACTGGGAGGGACTGGGAGGAACTGGGAGGGACTGGGATGGACTGGGAGGGACTGGGATGGACTGGGATGGACTGGGATGGACTGGGAGGGACTGGGAGGGACTGGGATGGACTGGGATGGACTGGGAGGGACTGGGATGGACTGGGATGGACTGGGGGGACTGGGATGGACTGGGGGGACTGGGAGGGACTGGGAGGGACTGGGATGGAATGGGGGGACTGGGATGGACTGGGATGGACTGGGATGGACTGGGGGGACTGGGAGGGACTGGGATGGACTGGGATGGACTGGGATGGACTGGGGGGACTGGGAGGGACTGGGATGGACTGGGATGGACTGGGAGGGACTGGAGGGACTGGGAGGGACTGGGATGGACTGGGAGGGACTGGGATGGACTGGGGGGACTGGGATGGACTGGGATGCACTGGGAGGGACTGGGATGGACTGGGATGGACTGGGATGGACTGGGGGGACTGGGGGGACTGGGAGGGACTGGGGGGACTGGGATGGACTGGGATGGACTGGGGGGACTGGGATGGACTGGGATGGACTGGGATGGACTGGGATGGACTGGGATGGACTGGGATGGACTGGGGGGACTGGGAGGGACTGGGATGGACTGGGATGGACTGGGGGGACTGGGATGGACTGGGATGGACTGGGATGGACTGGGATGGACTGGGATGGACTGGGGGGACTGGGATGGACTGGGATGGACTGGGATGGACTGGGATGGACTGGGGGGACTGGGATGGACTGGGGGGACTGGGATGGACTGGGATGGACTGGGATGGACTGGGGGCACTGGTGGGGCACTGGGAGCCTGGGGGGGCAGTGGGAGGAACGGGGGGGGGGCACTGGAGCACTGGGGGGCACTGGGGGGTTTTAGAAAAAGCCCACATGGTCTGGGTGAGTGTGCACTGGGGCATTGGGGCCTGTAGTGATCCGTACTGGTTTATACTGGTCTGTACTGGTCTGTACCGGTCTGTACTGGTGTGTACTGGTCTATATTGGGTTGTACTGGTCTACACTGGTGTGTACTGGTCTATATTAGCTTGTACTGGTCTGTAGTGGTCTGTACTGGTCTATACTGGTCTATACTGGTCTGTACTAGTCTGTACTGGTCCCTACTGGTCTATACTGGTCTATACTGGTCTATACTGGTCTGTAGTGGTCTGTACTGGTCCGTACTGGTCTGTACCGGTCTGTACTGGTCCGTACTGGTCTATACTGGTCCGTACTGGTCTATACTGGTCTATACTGGTCTGTACCAGTCTGTACTGGTCCATACTGGTCTGTACCGGTCTGTACTGGTCTGTACTGGTCTATACTGGTCTATACTGGTCTGTACCAGTCTGTACTGGTCCGTACTGGTCTGTACCGGTCTGTACTGGTCCGTACTGGTCTATACTGGTCTATACTGTCTGTACCAGTCTGTACTGGTCCGTACTGGTCTGTACCGGTCTGTACTGGTCCGTACTGGTCCGTACTGGTCTATACTGGTCTGTACTGGTCTGTACCGGTCTGTACTGGTCCGTACTGGTCTGTACTGGTCCGTACTGGTCTATACCGGTCTGTACTGGTCCGTACTGGTCTATACCGGTCTGTACCGGTCTGTACTGGTCCGTACTGGTCTATACTGGTCTGTACTGGTCTGTACCGGTCTGTACTGGTCCGTACTGGTCTATACCGGTCTGTACCGGTCTGTACTGGTCCGTACTGGTCTATACTGGTCTGTACTGGTTTGGCAGCCGGCCGGGCTGGTGCTGCAGTGGGATCCGCTGGAGCAGCCGTGGGACCCCCCCGGGGACACCGTGAGACCCCATGACCTCCTGACCCCCCGTGACCCCCTGTGCCCTCTGACCCCCCCATGACCCCCCCATGACCCCCCTGTGACCCCCTGTGACCCCAAACCCCCTTCACCTCCCATGACCCCCTGACCCCCATGATCCCCTGTGCCCCCCAACCCCCTGACCCCCCCGACCCCCCTGACCTCCTGTGACCCCCTGACCCCCATCACCCTGTGACCCCATGACCCCCCCATGACCTCCTGACCCCCCCATGCCCCCCAGCCCCCCTGACCCCCCGTGACCCCCATCCCCCCCTGTGACCCCCGACCCCCATCACCCCCTGACCCCGACCCCCATCACCCCCTGTGACCCCTGTGACCCCCTGACCCCCTGTGACCTCCTGACCCCCATCACCTCCTGACCCCCTGTGACCCATGTGACCCCCTGACCTCCTGTGACCCATGTGACCCCCTGACCCCATCACCCCCTGTGACCCCTGTGACCCCCTGACCCCCATCACCCCCTGACCCCTGTGACCCATGTGACCCCCTGACCCCCATCACCCCTGTGACCCCGTGACCCCTGTGACCCCCTGACCCCATCACCCCCTGTGACCCCCTGACCCCCATCACCCCCTGACCCCTGTGACCCATGTGACCCCCTGACCCCCATCACCCCCTGTGACCCCCTGACCCCCCATCACCACCTGACCCCCTGTGACCCCTGTGACCCCTGACCCCCCCCACCCCCTGTGACCCCTTGACCCCCTGACCCCCATCCCCCCCTGTGACCCCCTTGACCCCCATCACCCCCTGTGACCCCTGTGACCCATGTGACCCCCCATCACCCCCTGTGACCCCTGTGACCCTCTGACCCCCTGTGACCCCTGTGACCCCCTGACCCCCATCACCCCTGTGACCCCTGTGACCCCTGTGACCCCCTGACCCCCATCACCCCTGTGACCCCCTGTGACCCCTGTGACCCCCTGACCCCCATCACCTCCTGTGACCCCTGTGACCCATGTGACCCGTGACCCCTGTGACCCCCTGACCCCCATCACCCCTGTGACCCCCTGACCCCCATCACCCCCTGACCCCTGTGACCCATGTGACCCCCTGACCCCCATCACCCCCTGTGACCCCTGTGACCCCCTGTGACCCCTGTGACCCCCTGACCCCCATCACCCCTGACCCCTGTGACCCATGTGACCCGTGACCCCTGTGACCCCCTGACCCCCATCACCCCCTGTGACCCCTGTGACCCCCTGTGACCCGTGACCCCTGTGACCCCCTGACCCCCATCACCCCCTGTGACCCCTGTGACCCCTGTGACCCGTGACCCCTGTGACCCCCTGACCCCCATCACCCCCTGTGACCCTGTGACCCGTGACCCCTGTGACCCCCTGACCCCCATCACCCCCTGTGACCCCTGTGACGACCCCCATCACCCCCTGTGACCCCTGTGACCCCCCGTGACCCCCGACCCCCCATCACCCCCTGACCCCCCCTCACCACCTCACCCCTGTGACCCCCTGACCCCCCGTGACCCCCAATCCCCCTGTGACCCCCTGACCCCCCGTGACCCCCCCAAACCCCATGACCCCCTGACCCCCCCCATGCCCCCCCACCCCCCTGACCCCCCGTTTGCCCCCAGGCCGCCCCCCCCGCTGCCGAGGAGCCCCCCGACCCCGGTTACGAGCCCGACTGGGCCGTGCTGAGCCCCCCCCGGCGCCCCCCCCGACCCCCCGGTACTGCCTGGGGGGATGGGGACATGGGGGGGTGGGGGGGGAATGGGGGTCAGGGGGTTTGGGGGGCACAGGAGATTTGGGGGGATGGGCATGTTTGGGGGGTACAGGGGCGTCATGGGATTTGGGGGGATGGGGGGGTCACAGGGGATTTGGGGGTCACAGGGGTTTGGGGTCACAGGGGATTTGGGGTCATGGGGGGGGTTTGGGGGTCACGGGGGATTTGGGGGTCACAGGGGATTTGGGGGTCACGGGGTTTTGGGGGTCACGGGGTTTTGGGGGTCACAGGGGGTTTGGGGGTCATGGGGGCATTTGGGGGTCACGGGGGATTTGGGGGTCACAGGGGATTTGGGGGTCACAGGGGATTTGGGGTCATGGGGGGGGTTTGGGGGTCACGGGGGGTTTGGGGGGGGTTTGGGGGTCACGGGGGGTTTGGGGTCACAGGGGTTTTGGGGGTCACAGGGGGTTTGGGGGTCACAGGGGATTTGGGGGTCACGGGGGTTTGGGGGTCACAGGGGATTTGGGGTCATGGGGGTTTTGGGGGTCACAGGGGGTTTGGGGGTCACAGGGGATTTGGGGTCACGGGGTTTTGGGGGTCACAGGGGTTTGGGGGTCACAGGGGATTTGGGGTCATGGGGGGTTTTGGGGGTCACAGGGGATTTGGGGGTCACGGGGTTTTGGGGGTCACAGGGGTTTTGGGGGTCACAGGGGTTTGGGGGTCACAGGGGATTTGGGGGTCACGGGGTTTTGGGGGTCACAGGGGGTTTGGGGGTCATGGGGGCGTTGGGGGTCACGGGGGATTTGGGGGTCACAGGGGGTTTGGGGGTCACAGGGGATTTGGGGGGATGGGTTTTGGGGGTAACGGGGGATTTGGGGGTCACAGGGGATTTGGGGGTCACAGGGGTTTGGGGGTCACGGGGGATTTGGGGGTCACAGGGGGTTTGGGGTCATGGGGGGGGGTTTGGGGTCACAGGGGATTTGGGGGTCACAGGGGATTTGGGGGGATGGGTTTGGGGGTCACAGGGGGTTGGGGGTCATGGGGGGTTTGGGGGTCAGGGGGGATTTGGGGGTCACAGGGGGTTTGAGGGTCACAGGGGATTTGGGGGGATGGGTTTTGGGGGTAACGGGGGTTTGGGGTCATGGGGGGTTTGGGGGTCACGGGGGATTTGGGGGTCACAGGGGATTTGGGGTCATGGGGGGGTTTGGGGGTCACAGGGGGTTTGGGGGTCACAGGGGATTTGGGGGGATGGGTTTTGGGGGTAACAGGGGGTTTGGGGTCATGGGGGGTTTGGGGGTCACAGGGATTTGGGGGGGATGGGTTTTGGGGGTCACAGGGTTTTGGGGTCACGGGGGGTTTGGGGGTCACGGGGGATTTGGGGTCATGGGGGGGTTTGGGGGTCACAGGGGATTTGGGGGTCACAGGGGATTTGGGGGTCACAGGGGATTTGGGGGTCACAGGGGGTGTGGGGGTCACAGGGGATTTGGGGGTCACGGGGGGTTTGGGGGGTCACAGGGGATTTGGGGTCACAGGGGATTTGGGGGTCACGGGGGTTTGGGGTCACGGGGGTTTGGGGGATGAGGTTTGGGGTCCCAGGGTTTTGGGGTCCCAGGGGTTTGGGGTACCCAGGGGTCAGGGTCCCTGTGGGTTTGAGGGGATGGGGTATTGGGGTCCCCATGTGGGGGTCCCTGTGGGGTTTGGGGTCCCAGGGCTTTCAGGGGCATGGGGTGTGGGGTCCCGGGTGTTTTGGGGTCCCAGGGGATTTGGGGATCCCTGGGTGGGGGTCCCGTGGGTTTCGGGGGGATGGGTCTGGGGTCCCAGGGGTTTGGGGGATGGGTGAGGGGTCCCTGGGTGGGGGTCCCAGGGGGTTTGGGGGGATGGGTTTGGGTCCTGGGGGTTTGGGGGGGGGGATGGGTTTGGGTCCCAAGGGTTTGGGGGGATGGGTGAAGGGTCCCGTGGGTTTCGGGGGATGGGTTTGGGGGGATGGTTTGGGGGTCCCGGGGGTTTGGGGGTCCCGGGTGGGGGTCCCTGTGGGGTTTGGGGAGATGGGTTTGGGGTCCCGGGGTTCGGGGGGATGGGTTTGGGGGTCCCGGGGGTTTTGGGGGTGGGGGGAGGGGTCCCTGGGTGGGGGTCCCTGTGGGGTTTGGGGGGATGGGTTTGGGGTCCCGTGGGTTTCGGGGGATGGGGTTTGGGGGGATGGGGTCTGGGTCCCAAGGGTTGGGGGGATGGGTGTGGGGGATGGGTGTGGGGGATGGGTGAGGGGGATGGGTGAGGGGTCCCGTGGGTTTCGGGGGATGGGTTTGGGGGGTTGGGTGAGGGGTCCCCTGGGTTTCGGGGATGGGTGTGGGGGGATGGGTCTGGGGGTCCCTGTGGGGTCTGGGGGATGGGTTTGGGGGGATGGGGTGTGGGGGGATGGGTTTGGGGTCCCGTGGGTTTCGGGGGGATGGGTTTGGGGGGATGGGGTGTGGGGGGATGGGTCTGGGGGTCCCTGTGCTGTCTGGGGGGATGGGTCTGGGGTCCCGTGGGTTTCGGGGTCCCAGGGGATTTGGGGGTCCCGGGTGGGGGTCCCGTGGGTTTCGGGGGGATGGGTTTGGAGGTCCTGGGGGTTTTGGGGGGAGGGGTGAGGGGTCTCGAGGGTTTTGGGGGATGGGTGTGAGGAGGATGGGTGGGGGATGGGTGCGGGGGGCTGGGTGTGGGGGGGTCCCAATGTTCGGGGTGCCCCCCCATGTCCAGGCTGGGGGGGCGGGTTCCGGCTGGCGCTGCGGGAGCTGCGGGGGCTGCGCCGCGGCCCCCCCGGGCTGGGCCCCCCCTTCCTGCTGCTGCTGCCGCGGGACGGGCCCTGTCCCCCCCCCCTGCACTTCCCGCGGGGGGGGCCCCGGAATCTGCTGCGCCTGCTGGGCCCCCACCTGCACCCGTGAGTACCGGGGACCCCCGGACCCCCCCGATGGACCCCCCCCATTGACCCCCCCGATGGACCCCCCCAATGGACCCCCCCGATGGACCCCCCCGATGGACCCCCCCCCTATGGACCCCCCCTATGGACCCCCCATTGACCCCCCCGATGGAACCCCCGATGGACCCCCCCGATGGACCCCCCTATGGACCCCCCCCAACCCATGGACACCCCGGACCCCCAACCCAGGGACCCCCCCTATGGACACCCCCGGACCCCAAACCCATGGACCCCTCCCGGGACCCCCCAACCCATGGACCCCCCTATGGACCCCCCAACCCATGGATCCCCCAGGACCCCCCAATCCATGGACACTCCTTATGGACCCCCCATGGACCCCCCGGGACCCCCAGACCAGGGACCCCCCCTATGGACACCCCGGGACCCCCCCAACCCATGGACACCCCCTATGGACCCCCCATGGACCCCCCGGGACCCCCAACCCCTGGACCCCCCCTATGGGCCCCCCCAATCCATGGAAACCTCAACCCATGGACCCCCCGGGACCCCCAACCCAGGGACCCCCCCTATGGACACCCCCGGACCCCCAAACCCATGGACCCCTCCCGGGACCCCCAACCCATGGGCACCCCCTATGGACCCCCCAACCCATGGACCCCCCAGGACCCCCCCAATCCATGGACACCCCTTATGGACCCCCCATGGACCCCCTGGGACCCCCAACCCCTGGACCCCCCTATGGGCCCCCCCAATCCATGGAAACCTCAACCCATGGACACCCCCGGGACCCCCAACCCAGGGGACCCCCCCTATGGACACCCCGGGACCCCCAAACCCATGGACCCCTCCCGGGACCCCCCAACCCATGGACCCCCCTATGGACCCCCCCAACCCATGAACCCCCCAACCCATGGACACCCTGGGACCCCCCAACCCAGGGAACCCCCAACCCATGGACCCCCCAACCCCGCCCGGGACCCCCCCAGTCCATGGACCCCCCCTATGGACCCCCCAACCAATGGACCCCCCTGACCATGGACACCCGGGACCCCCCAATCCATGGACCCCCTCTATGAACCCCCCCAACCCATGGACACCCCAACCCATGGACACCCCAACCCATGGACACCCCCTAACCATGGACACCCCAACCCATAGACACCCCAACCCATGGACCCTATAACCCATGGACACCCCCGGGACCCCCCAACCCGTGGACCCCCCCTATGGACACCCCTGGGACCCCCCCAGTCCATGGGCCCCCGCTATGGACCCCCCATCCATGGACACCCCCGGGACCCCCAACCCATGGACACCCCTTATGGACACCCCCAACCCCATGGACACCCCCGGGACCCCCAAACCAGGGACCCCCCAATCCATGGACATGCCCAGGACCCCCCAACCCATGGACCCCCCCAGTCCATGGACCCCCCCTATGGACACCCCCAACCCATGGACACCCCGGGACCCCCAAACCATGGACACCCCTGGGACCCCCAGACCAGGGACCCCCCAATTTATGGACATGCCCTGGACCCCGCAAACCATGGACCCCCCAATCCATGGACCCCCTGGGACCCCCAACCCATGGACCCCCCTATGGACACCCCCAGGACTGCCTCAATCCGTGGACCCCCTGGGACCCTCAAGCCATGGACACCCCAACCCATGGACACCCCCGGGACCCCGAAACCAGGAACCCCCCCGCCATGGACACCCCCAATCCATGCACCCCCCTCGGGACCCCCAAACCAGGGACCCCCAATCCATGGACACCCCCCCCATGGACACCCCCGGGACCCCCAAACCCAGGGACCCCCCAATCCCAGGGACCCCCCAAGCCCCCCCAGTCCCACTGACCTCCCAGGACCCCCCAGACCCCCCAGTGCCCCCCCCCACCCCAGTTGCCCCCCAGGACCCCCCCAGTCCCAGTTGCCCCCCCAGGTGCCCACGGGACCCCCGGCTGCTGCTGGTGACCCCCCCCAGGAGCCCCCCCAGCCCCCCTCCCCCGGCCTCGTCACCGTGAGTCATCGTGGGGGGGGGGGGGACACCCCAACATCTGGGGCTGGGGGGGCAGCGGGGGGTGTCCCGACATGGGGGTCCCGGGGGCGCAGATGGGGGTGGGGGGGGGGGTACAGGGGGTGGGTCTGGGGGGGCTCGTGGGCTTGGGGGTCATAGGGTGAGGTTGGGGGGGGGAGCAGTTTGGGGGGGGGTCTTCAGGTGGGGTTGGTTTGGGGGGGGTGAGTGTGGGGGTCCCGGGGGGGTCAGTTTTGGGGGGTGCCCTGGGGGGGTTCCTGAGGTGGGGGGGTCCAGGAGGGTCAGTTTTGGGGGCCCCCTGTGGGGGTTCCCAAGGTGAGAGTTGTCCCGGGGGTGTCACTTTTGGGGGCCACCTGGGGGGGTTCATGAGGTGGGGGGGTCAGTTTTGGGGGGTGCCCTGTGGGGGTTCCCAAGGTGAGACGATCTGGGGGGGTTGGTTTTGGGGGTCCCATGGGAGGTTCCTGAGGTGGGGGGGTCAGTTTTGGGGGGGTGCCCTGGGGGGGTTCCCGAGGTGGGGGGGTCCCGGGGGGTCAGTTTTGGGGGGTGCCCTGGGGGGGTTCCCAAGGTGAGAGGGTCCTGGGGGGGGTCAGTTTTGGGGGGTGCCCTGGGGGGGGTTCCCAAGGTGAGAGGGTCCCAGGGGGGTTGGTTTTGGGGGTCCCATGGGGGGGTTCCTGAGGTGGGGGGGTCAGTTTTGGGGGGTGCCATGGGGGGGTTCCCAAGGTGAGAGGGTCCCGGGGGGGTCGGTTTTGGGGGGTGCCCTGGGGGGGTCCCGAGGTGGGGGGTCCCGGGGGAGGTCAGTTTTGGGGGCTACCTGGGGGGGTTCATGAGGTGGGGGAGTCAGTTTTGGGGGGTGCCCTGAGGGGGTTCCCGAGGTGAGAGGGTCCCAGGGGGGTCAGTTTTGGGGCCCCCTGGGGGGGGTTCCCAAGGTGAGAGTGTACCGGGGGTGTGACTTTTGGGGGCCACCTGGGGGGGTTCATGAGGTGGGGGGTCCAGTTTTGGGGGGGTCCCGAGGTGGGGGGTCCCGGGGGTCAGTTTTGGGGGGGCCTGGGGGGGTTCCCGAGGTGAGAGGGTCCCGGGGCGGTTGGTTTTGGGGTCCCATGTGGGGGGGTTCCCGAGGTGGGGGAGTCCCGGGGGGGTCAGTTTTGGGGGGTGCCGTGGGGGGGGTCCCGAGGTGGTGGGGTCTCGGGGGGGTCAGTTTTGGGGGGCCCCTTGGGGGGTCCCGAAGTGGGGGGGTCCCATCTGACCGCCCCCCCCCCCCCCCCCCCCAGCGGCTGCTGCAGGGCCCCGTGGGGGGCTGAGCCGGCTCCTGGGGGGGCCCCGAGGCCACGCCCCCCGGCAGGAGGGGGCGGAGCCGGAGGCGGAGCCAGAATTCGAGGTCATCACTTGTGTGAGTGGGGCGGGGCCAGGGCAGGGGGCGGGGCCAGGGTAAGGGGCGGGGCCTGAGGGAGCTCCGCCCCCATCAGGTGAGGCTGGGGCCCCGCCCCGCCCCCCCCGCGGGGGCCGCCAGTGACGCCAGAGGAGTGGGGGCGGAGCTTCGACAGCGAGGGGCGGAGCCTGGACCCCCAGGGGCTGCTGCTGCGGATCTTCCGGGGGGTGAGGGGCTGGGGGGGCAGGAGGTGGGGCCATGGGGAGGGGGTGGGGCCATGGGAGGGGGTGGAGAGTGGGCGGGGCCGTGGAGTGGGTGGGGCTGGGAGATGGGTGGGGCCATGGGGAGAGGGTGGGACCATGGGAGGGGGCGGAGATTGGGCGGGGCCGTGGAGTGGGTGGGGCTGGGGGGTAGGTGGGGCCATAGGGAGGGGGTGGGGCTATGGAGTGGGTGGGGTCATGTGGGGGTGGGGCTATTGAGTGAGTGGGGCCATGCGGGGGGGTGGGGCTATTGAGTGGGTGGGGCCATGTGGAGGGGTGGGGCTATGGAGTGGGTGGGGCCATGCGGAGGGGTGGGGCTATGGAGTGGGTGGGGTCATGCAGGGGTGGGGCTGTGGAGTGGGTGGGGCCATGGGGAGGGGGTGGGGCTATGGGGTGGGTGGGGTCGGGGGGGTGGGGCTATGGAGTGGGTGGGGCCATGCGGAGGGGGTGGGACTATGGAGTGGGTGGGGCCATAGGGAAGGGGTGGGGTCATGAGGAGGAGGTGGGACTATGGAGTGGGTGGGGCCATGGGGAGGAGGCGGGGCTATGGAGTGGGTGGGGCCTGGTCAGAGGGGTGGGCGTGGCCACGCGGTGGGTGTGGTCACTGCATGCTCCCAAGAAGGGGTGGATCTCCAGCCTCCCGGTGGGAGGGGCCTGTGTCGGTGGGAGGGGTCTGTGTGGCGAGGGCGGGGCCTGTGCCAGAGGGCAGGGCTTGTGTTGGTGGGCGGGGTCTGTACCGGTGGGCGGGGACTGTGCCGGGGGGCGGGGTCTGTGCCTGGCAATGGGGCCTGTGCTGGGGGCGGGGCCTGTGCCAGAGGGCGGGGTTTGTACCGGAGGTGGGGCCTGTGCGGGGAGGGCGGGGCCTGTGCCCGGTGGGCGGGGCCAGGTGGGCGTGTCCGCAGCTGTCCCCGCCCCCAGGGGCTGAGCCCGGAGCTGCGGCCCGAGGGCTGGAGGCGGCTGCTGGGGCTGCGGGGCTGGGGGGACCCCCCGAAACCCGACGGGGAGCAGAGGTCAGTGGGGTGGGGGGGCACGGGGGGGGGCGCTCAGTGTTGTGGTGCCGGGGTGGGTTTGGGGTGCACAGCTGGGGGTGCTCAGTTTGGGGGGTCCCATGGTGGGTTTGGGGTGCACAGCTGGGGGTGCTCAGTTCGGGGTCCCATGGTGGGTTTGGGGTGCACGGCTGGGGGTGCTCAGTTTGGGGGGTCCCGTGGTGGGTTTGGGGTGCACAGCTGGGGGTGCTCAGTTTGGGGGTCCCAGGGTGGGTTTGGGTGCACGGCTGGGGGTGCTCAGTTTGGGGGGTCCCGTGGTGGGTTTGGGGTGCACAGCTGGGGGTGCTCAGTTTGGGGGTCCCATGGTGGGTTTGGGGTGCACAGCTGGGGGTGCTCAGTTTGGGGGTCCCGTGGTGGGTTTGGGGTGCACAGCGGGGGGTGCTTAGTTTGGGGGTCCCAGTGGGTTTGGGGTGCACAGCTGGGGGTGCTCAGTTTGGGGGGTCCCATGGTGGGTTTGGGGTGCACGGCTGGGGGTGCTCAGTTTGGGGGTCCCATGGTGGGTTTGGGGTGCACGGCTGGGGGTGCTCAGTTCGGGGGTCCCAGGGTGGGTTTGGGGTGCACAGCTGGGGGTGCTCAGTTTGGGGGTCCCATGGTGGGTTTGGGGTGCACAGCTGGGGGTGCTCAGTTTGGGGGTCCCAGGGTGGGTTTGGGGTGCACAGCGGGGGGTGCTCAGTTTGGGGGTCCCAGGGTGGGTTTGGGGTGCACAGCTGGGGGTGCTCAGTTCGGGGGTCCCAGGGTGGGTTTGGGGTGCACAGCGGGGGGTGCTTAGTTTGGGGGTCCCAGGGTGGGTTTGGGGTGCACAGCTGGGGGTGCTCAGTTTGGGGGTCCCAGGGTGCTTTTGGGGTGCTCAGTTTGAGCTCCTAGTTTAGGGTGCTCAGTTTGGGGTGTTCAGTTTGGGGTGCTCAGTTTCAGGGTGCAGGGTGGTTTTGGGGTACAGGCTGGTTTTGGGGTGCAGGATGTCATACACCCATATGAAGCTGCAGTGGTGCTCGCTGTTTGGGGTGCTCAGCTTTGGGGTGGTTTTGGGGTGCTCAGTTTTGGGGTGCTCAGCTTTGGGGTGGTTTTGGGGTGCTCAGTTTTGGGGTGGTTTTGGGGGCTCAGTTTTGGGGTGCTCAGCTTTGGGGTGGTTTTGGGGTGCTCAGTTTTGGGGTGCTCAGTTTGGGGTGCTCAGCTTTGGGGTGGTTTTGGGGTGCTCAGTTTCGGGGTGCTCAGCTTTGGGGTGGTTTTGGGGTGCTCAGTTTTGAGGTGCTCACTTTGGGGTGCTCAGCTTTGGGGTGGTTTTAGGGTGCTCAGTTTCGGGGTGCTCAGTTTCGGGGTGCTCAGCTTTGGGGTGGTTTTGGGGTGCTCAGTTTTGGGGTGCTCAGTTTGGGGTGCTCAGTTTTGGGGTGGTTTTGGGGTGCTCAGTTTCGGGGTGCTCAGTTTTGGGGTGGTTATGGGGTGCTCAGTTTGGGGTGCTCAGCTTTGGGTGGTTTTGGGGTGCTCAGTTTTGGGGTGCTCAGTTTTGGGGTACAGGCTGTTTTTGGGGTGCCGGATGTCATACACCTGGATGAAGCTGCAGCGGCGCTCGCTGTTTGGGGTGCTCAGCTTTGGGGTGGTTTTGGGGTGCTCAGTTTTGGGGTGGTTTTGGGGTGCTCAGTTTCGGGGTGCTCAGTTTTGGGGTGGTTATGGGGTGGTCAGTTTCGGGGTGCTCAGCTTTGGGGTGGTTTTGGGGTGCTCAGTTTTGGGGTGCTTAGTTTGGGGTGCTCAGTTTTGGGTGGTTTTGGGGTGCTCAGTTTTGGGGTGCTCAGTTTGAGAGTGGTTTTGGGGTGCAGGGTGTTTCTGGGGTGCTCATTTTGGGGGTGCAGGGGTGCATACATGCGGATGAAGCTGCAGTGATGCTGGCTGTTTGGGGTGCTCAGTTTGGGGGTGCAGGGTGGTTTTGGGGTGCTCAGTTTGGGGTGCTCAGTTTTGGGGTACAGACTGTTTTTGGGGTGCAGGGGTGCCTACATGCGGATGAAGCTGCAGTGGCGCTCGCTGTTTGGGGTGCTCAGTTTTGGGGTGCTCAGTTTGGGGTGGTTTTGGGGTGCAGGGTGGTTTTGGGGTACAGGCTGTTTTTGGGGTGCAGGATGTCATACACCCATATGAAGCTGCAGTGGCGCTCGCTGTTTGGGGTGCTCAGCTTTGGGGTGGTTTTGGGGTGCTCAGTTTTGGGGTGCTCAGCTTTGGGGTGGTTTTGGGGTGCTCAGTTTTGGGGTGGTTTTGGGGTGCTCAGTTTCGGGGTGCTCAGCTTTGGGGTGGTTTTGGGGTGCTCAGTTTTGGGGTGCTCAGTTTTGGGGTGGTTTTGGGGTGCTCAGTTTTGGGGTGCTCAGCTTTGGGGTGGTTTTGGGGTGCTCAGTTTCGGGGTGCTCAGTTTTGGGTGGTTATGGGGTGCTCAGTTTGGGGTGCTCAGCTTTGGGTGGTTTTGGGGTGCTCAGTTTTGGGGTGCTCAGTTTTGGGGTACAGGCTGTTTTTGGGGTGCAGGATGTCATACACCTGGATGAAGCTGCAGCGGCGCTCGCTGTTTGGGGTGCTCAGCTTTGGGGTGGTTTTGGGGTGCTCAGTTTGGGGTGCTCAGTTTTGGGGTGGTTTTGGGGTGCTCAGTTTTGGGGTGCTCAGTTTGAGAGTGGTTTTGGGGTGCAGGGTGTTTCTGGGGTGCTCATTTTGGGGGTGCAGGGGTGCATACATGCGGATGAAGCTGCAGTGATGCTGGCTGTTTGGGGTGCTCAGTTTGGGGGTGCAGGGTGGTTTTGGGGTGCTCAGTTTTGGGGTGCTCAGTTTGGGGTGGTTTTGGGGTGCAGGGTGTTTTTGGGGTGCTCATTTTTGGGGTGCAGGGCCACCTATGCCCATATGAAGCTGCAGTGGCGCTCGCTGTTTGGGGTGCTCAGTTTGGGGTGGTTTTGGGGTGCTCAGTTTTGGGGTACAGGCTGTTTTTGGGGTGCAGGGGTGCCTACATGCGGATGAAGCTGCAGTGGCGCTCGCTGTTTGGGGTGCTCAGTTTGGGGTGCTCAGTTTTGGGGTGGTTTTGGGGTGCTCAGTTTTGGGGTGCTCAGTCTGGGGTGTTTTTGGGGTGCTAATTATTGGGGTGCAGGGCGGGGTACACCCGGATGAAGCTGCAGTGGCACTCGCTGTTTGGGGTGCTCAGTTTGGGGTGCTCATTTTTGGGGTGCTCATTTTTGGGGTGCAGGGTGGGGTACACCCGGATGAAGCTGCAGTGGCGCTCGCTGTTTGGGGTGCTCAGTTTCATGACGGTTTTGGGGTGCTCAGTTTGGGGTGCTCTATTTTTGGGGTGCAGGGCGGGGTACACCCGTATGAGGCTGCAGTGGCGCTCGCTGTTTGGGGTGCTCAGTCTGGGGTGGTTTTGGGGTGCAGGGTGTTTTTGGGGTGCTCAGTTTTGGGGTGCAGGGTGTTTTTGGGGTGCAGGGGTGCCCACATGCGGATGAAGCTGCAGTGGCGCTCGCTGTTTGGGGTGCTCAGTTTGGGGTGCTCAGTTTTGGGGTGGTTTTGGGGTGCTCAGTTTTGGGGTGCTCAGTCTGGGGTGTTTTTGGGGTGCTCATTTTTGGGGTGCAGAGCAGCCTACGCCCGTATGAAGCTGCAGTGGCGCTCGCTGTTTGGGGTGCTCAGTTTGGGGTGGTTTTGGGGTACAGGCTGTTTTTGGGGTGCAGGGGTGCCTACATGCGGATGAAGCTGCAGTGGCGCTCGCTGTTTGGGGTGCTCAGTTTGGGGTGCAGGGTGTTTTTGGGGTGCTCATTTTTGGGTGCAGGGCGGGGTACACCCGGATGAAGCTGCAGTGGCGCTCGCTGTTTGGGGTGCTCAGTCTGGGGTGCAGGGTGTTTTTGGGGTGCTCATTTTTGGGGTGCAGGGCGGGGTACACCCGGATGAAGCTGCAGTGGCGCTCGCTG
This sequence comes from Streptopelia decaocto, assembly GCF_964273445.1. NCBI lineage: Eukaryota > Metazoa > Chordata > Aves > Columbiformes > Columbidae > Streptopelia > Streptopelia decaocto. The sequence goes on from NW_028116036.1 coordinate 62,299, forward strand.
TTTGGGGTGCTCAGTTTCAGGGTGTTTTTGGGGTGCTCATTTTTGGGGTGCAGGGCGGGGTACACCCGGATGAAGCTGCAGTGGCGCTCGCTGTTTGGGGTGCTCAGTTTGGGGTGCAGGGTGTTTTTGGGGTGCTCATTTTTGGGGTGCAGGGCGGGGTACACCCGGATGAAGCTGCAGTGGCGCTCCCTGTTTGGGGTGCTCTGTTTTGGGGTGCTCATTTTTGGGGTGCTCATTTTTGGGGTGCAGGGCGGGGTACACCCGGATGAAGCTGCAGTGGCGCTCGCTGTTTGGGGTGCTCAGTTTGGGGTGCAGGGTGTTTTTGGGGTGCTCATTTTTGGGGTGCAGGGCGGGGTACACCCGGATGAAGCTGCAGTGGCGCTCGCTCAGCCCGGGGCAGCTGCGCAGGAACCGCCCGCTCAGAACCTACAGGAGGCGCCTGGGTGAGCGAACCCCAAAACCCCTGAACCCCAAAACCCCCGAACCCCAAAACTGACCTGAACCCCCAAAACTGACCTGACCTGAAGCCCAAAACTGACCGAACCCCAAAACCCACCTTAATCCCAACTGACCGAACCTCAAAACTGACCGAACCCCAAAACCCCCGAACCCCGAAACTGACCAAACCCCAAAACTGACCTGAACCCCAAAACTGACTGAACCCCAAAACCCCCCGAACCTCAAAACTGACCTGAACCCCCAAAACTGACCTGAACCCCAAAACTGACTGAACCCCAAAACTGACCTGAACCCCAAAACTGACCTGACCTGAACCCCAAAACTGACCAAACCCCAAAATCCCCCGAACCCCAAAACTGACCTGAACCCCCAAAACTGACTGAACCCCAAAACTGACCCGGCCTGAACCCCAAAACCCACCCGAAACCCCAAACTGACTGAACCCCAAAACCCCCAAACCCCAAAACCCACCTTAACCCCAACTGGCCAAACCCCAAAACCCCCCGAACCCCAACACTGACCTGACCGAACCCCAAAACTGACCTAATCCCAAAACTGACCTGAACCCCCAAAACTGACTGAACCCCAAAACTGACTGAACCCCAAAACCCACCTGAATCCCAAAACTGACTGAACCCCAAAACCGACTGAGCCCCAAAACCGACTGAACCCCAAAACCCACCAAACCCCAAAACTGACTGAACCCCAAAACCGAGTGAGCCCCAAAACTGACCCAATCCCAAAACTGACCTGAACCCCCAAAACTGACTGAACCCCAAAACCCACCTGAACCCCAAAACTGACTGAACCCCAAAACCCACCCAAACGCCAAAACTGACTGAACCCCAAAACCGACTGAGCCCCAAAACCGACTGAACCCCAAAACCCACCAAACCCCAAAACTGACTGAACCCCAAAACCCACCTGACCTGAACCCCAAAACTGACTGAACCCCCAAACCGACTGAACCCCATAAACCCACCAAACCCCAAAACTGACTGAACCCCAAAACCGACCTGACCTGAACCCCAAAACTGACCCGAACCCCAAAATAGACCCGAACCCCTGCCCCACACTGACCCCCCCGCTCTGACCCCCAACCTGCCCCATTGTGACCCCCAACCTGCCCCACACTGACCCCCTGCACCCCAAACCTGCCCCCCACTGCCCCCCAACCTGCCCCCCACTGCCCCCCCCAGAGCGGGATTTGGGGCGCTGCCCCCCCCACGGGCCCCCCCAGCGCTGCTGCGGGACGTGCTGCTGACCCACTGCATGTTCCACTTCGACCTGGGTGAGTGGGGGGGTACGGGGGTTTGGGGGTCCTGGGGGGTTTGGGGGGCACGGGGGGTTGGGGGTCCATGGGGGGGTTGGGGGGCACAGGGGAGTTTGGGGTTCCTGGGGGTTTTGGGGTCCATGGTGGGTTTGGGGTCCATGGGGGGTTGGGGTCCCTGGGGGGTTTGGGATCTATGGGGGGGTTGGGGTCCATGGGGGGGTTGGGGGGCACAGGGGGATTTGGGGTCCATGGGGTTTTGGGGTCCATAGGGGGGGTTGGGGGGCACGGGGGGTTTTGGGGTCCCTGGGGGTTTTGGGGTCCATGGGGGGGTTTGGGGTCCATGGGGTTTTTGGGGGATGCGGGGGGTTTTGGGGTCCATGGGGGGGTTGAGGTCCGTGGGGGGTTGGGGTCCATGGGGGGTTGGGGGCACGGGGGTTTTGGGGTTCATGGGGGGGTTGGGGGGCATGGGGGGATTTGGGGTTCGTGGGGGGTTTGGGGTCTATGGGGGGTTTGGGGTCCATGGGGGTTTTGGGGTCCCTGGGGGGTTTGGGGTCCATGGGGGGGTTTGGGGTCCCTGGGGGGTTTGGGGTCCATGGGGGGGGGTTTGGGGTCCATAGGGATTTTGGGGTCCTTGAAGGTTTGGGGTCCATGGGGGGGTTGAGGGGCACGGGGGGTTTTGGGGTCCCTGGGGGGGATTTTGGGTCCATGTGGGGGTTGGGGGTCCATGGGGGATTTTGGGGTCTATAGGGTGTTTGGGGTCCATGGGGGGGGTTGGGGTCCCTGGGGGGTTGTGGGGCATGGGGGGGTTTGGGGTCCCTGGGGGGTTTGGGGTCTATGGGGGTTTTGGGGTCCATGGGGGTTTTGGGGTCCCTGGGGGGTTTGGGGTCCATGGGGGGTTGGGGGGCACAGGGGGGTTTGGGGTCTATGGG
>NW_028116035.1:0-43520 GCF_964273445.1 Streptopelia decaocto
CCACATGTTTACAATTTCACGTAAAAAAATGGCTAAAATTCCAGTTGAAATTTTTTCAAAGTCCCTTAAAAATTTTCCAATTTTTGTCCCAATTCTTCCCATTCCCATTGAAACTTTTCAAAATCCCTCTCAAAATTGTTGAAATTCTCTTGAAGCTTTTAAAATTCTCTCTAGAATTTTCAAAATCCATGGCCACATGTTTACAATTTCACGTAAAAAAATGGCTAAAATTCCAGTTGAAATTTTTTCAAAGTCCCTTAAAAAATTTCCAATTTTTGTCCCAATTCTTCCCATTCCCATTGAAACTTTTCAAATCCCTCTCAAAATTGTTGAAATTCTCTTGAAGCTTTTAAAATTCTCTCTAGAATTTTCAAAATCCATGTCCACATGTTTACAATTTCACATAAAAAAATGGCTAAAATTCCAGTTGAAATTTTTTCGAAGTCCCTTAAAAATTTTCCAATTTTTGTCCCAATTCTTCCCATTCCCATTGAAACTTTTCAAATCCCTCTCAAAATTGTAGAAATTCTCTTGAAGCTTTTAAAATTCTCTCTAGAATTTTCAAAATCCATGTCCACATGTTTACAATTTCACGTCAAAAAATGGCTAAAATTCCAGTTGAAATTTTTTCAAAGTCCCTTAAAAATTTTCCAATTTTTGTCCCAATTCTTCCCATTCCCATTGAAACTTTTCAAATCCCTCTCAAAATTGTTGAAATTCTGTTAAAGCTTTTAAAATTCTCTCTAGAATTTTCAAAATCCATGTCCACATGTTTACAATTTCACGTCAAAAAATGGCTAAAATTCCAGTTGAAATTTTTTCAAAGTCCCTTAAAAATTTTCCAATTTTTGTCCCAATTCTTCCCATTCCCATTGAAACTTTTCAAATCCCTCTCAAAACTGTTGAAATTCTCTTGAAGCTTTTAAAATTCTCTCTAGAATTTTCAAAATCCATGGCCACATGTTTACAATTTCACGTCAAAAAATGGCTAAAATTCCAGTTGAAATTTTTCAAAGTCCCTTAAAAGATTTCCAATTTTTGTCCCAATTCTTCCCATTCCCATTGAAACTTTTCAAATCCCTCTCAAAATTGTTGAAATTCTCTTGAAGCTTTTAAAATTCTCTCTAGAATTTTCAAAATCCATGTCCACATGTTTACAATTTCACGTCAAAAAATGGCTGAAATTCCAGTTGAAATTTTTTCAAAGTCCCTTAAAAATTTTCCAATTTTTGTCCCAATTCTTCCCATTCCCATTGAAACTTTTCAAATCCCTCTCAAAATTGTTGAAATTCTCTTGAAGCTTTTAAATTCTCTCTAGAATTTTCAAAATCCATGTCCACATGTTTACAATTTCACGTCAAAAAATGGCTAAAATTCCAGTTGAAATTTTTTCAAAGTCCCTTCAAAATTTTCCAATTTTTGTCCCAATTCTTCCCATTCCCATTGAAACTTTTCAAATCCCTCTCAAAATTGTAGAAATTCTGTTAAAGCTTTTAAAATTCTCTCTAGAATTTTCAAAATCCATGGCCACATGTTTACAATTTCACGTCAAAAAATTGCTAAAATTCCAGTTGAAATTTTTTCAAAGTCCCTTAAAAGTTTTCCAATTTTTGTCCCAATTCTTCCCATTCCCATTGAAACTTTTCAAATCCCTCTCAAAATTGTTGAAATTCTGTTGAAGCTTTTAAAATTCTCTCTAGAATTTTCAAAATCCATGTTGACATGTTTACAATTTCACGTCAAAAAATGGCTAAAATTCCAGTTGAAATTTTTTCAAAGTCCCTTAAAAATTTTCCAATTTTTGTCCCAATTCTTCCCATTCCCATTGAAACTTTTCAAATCCCTCTCAAAATTGTTGAAATTCTCTTGAAGCTTTTAAAATTCTCTCTAGAATTTTCAAAATCCATGTCCACATGTTTACAATTTCACGTCAAAAAATGGCTAAAATTCCAGTTGAAATTTTTTCAAAGTCCCTTCAAAATTTTCCAATTTTTGTCCCAATTCTTCCCATTCCCATTGAAACTTTTCAAATGCCTCTCAAAATTGTTGAAATTCTGTTGAAGCTTTTAAAATTCTCTCTAGAATTTTCAAAATCCATGGCCACATGTTTACAATTTCACGTCAAAAAATGGCTAAAATTCCAGTTGAAATTTTTTCAAAGTCCCTTAAAAAATTTCCAATTTTTGTCCCAATTCTTCCCATTCCCATTGAAACTTTTCAAATCCCTCTCCAAATTGTAGAAATTCTGTTGAAGCTTTTAAAATTCTCTCTAGAATTTTCAAAATCCATGTCCACATGTTTACAATTTCACGTCAAAAAATGGCTAAAATTCCAGTTGAAATTTTTTCAAAGTCCCTTAAAAATTTTCCAATTTTTGTCCCAATTCTTCCCATTCCCATTGAAACTTTTCAAATCCCTCTCAAAATTGTAGAAATTCTGTTGAAGCTTTTAAAATTCTCTCTAGAATTTTCAAAATCCATGGCCACATGTTTACAATTTCACGTAAAAAAATGGCTAAAATTCCAGTTGAAATTTTTTCAAAGTCCCTTAAAAGATTTCCAATTTTTGTCCCAATTCTTCCCATTCCCATTGAAACTTTTCAAATCCCTCTCAAAATTGTTGAAATTCTCTTGAAGCTTTTAAAATTCTCTCTAGAATTTTCAAAATCCATGTCCACATGTTTACAATTTCACGACAAAAAATGGCTAAAATTCCAGTTGAAATTTTTTCAAAGTCCCTTAAAAATTTTCCAATTTTTGTCCCAATTCTTCCCATTCCCATTGAAACTTTTCAAATCCCTCTCAAAATTGTAGAAATTCTCTTGAAGCTTTTAAAATTATCTCTAGAATTTTCAAAATCCATGTCCACATGTTTACAATTTCACGTCAAAAAATGGCTAAAATTCCAGTTGAAATTTTTTCAAAGTCCCTTAAAAATTTTCCAATTTTTGTCCCAATTCTTCCCATTCCCATTGAAACTTTTCAAATCCCTCTCAAAATTGTTGAAATTCTCTTGAAGCTTTTAAAATTCTCTCTAGAATTTTCAAAATCCATGTCCACATGTTTACAATTTCACGAAAAAAATGGCTAAAATTCCAGTTGAAATTTTTTCAAAGTCCCTTAAAAGATTTCCAATTTTTGTCCCAATTCTTCCCATTCCCATTGAAACTTTTCAAATCCCTCTCAAAATTGTAGAAATTCTCTTGAAGCTTTTAAAATTATCTCTAGAATTTTCAAAATCCATGTCCACATGTTTACAATTTCACGTCAAAAAATGGCTAAAATTCCAGTTGAAATTTTTTCAAAGTCCCTTAAAAATTTTCCAATTTTTGTCCCAATTCTTCCCATTCCCATTGAAACTTTTCAAATCCCTCTCAAAATTGTAGAAATTCTGTTGAAGCTTTTAAAATTCTCTCTAGAATTTTCAAAATCCATGTCCACATGTTTACAATTTCATGTCAAAAAATGGCTAAAATTCCAGTTGAAATTTTTTCAAAGTCCCTTAAAAATTTTCCAATTTTTGTCCCAATTCTTCCCATTCCCATTGAAACTTTTCAAATCCCTCTCAAAATTGTTGAAATTCTCTTGAAGCTTTTAAAATTCTCTCTAGAATTTTCAAAATCCATGGCCACATGTTTACAATTTCACGTAAAAAATGGCTAAAATTCCAGTTGAAATTTTTTCAAAGTCCCTTAAAAGATTTCCAATTTTTGTCCCAATTCTTCCCATTCCCATTGAAACTTTTCAAATCCCTCTCAAAATTGTTGAAATTCTCTTGAAGCTTTTAAAATTCTCTCTAGAATTTTCAAAATCCATGTCCACATGTTTACAATTTCACGACAAAAAATGGCTAAAATTCCAGTTGAAATTTTTTCAAAGTCCCTTAAAAATTTTCCAATTTTTGTCCCAATTCTTCCCATTCCCATTGAAACTTTTCAAATCCCTCTCAAATTGTAGAAATTCTCTTGAAGCTTTTAAAATTATCTCTAGAATTTTCAAAATCCATGTCCACATGTTTACAATTTCACGTCAAAAAATGGCTAAAATTCCAGTTGAAATTTTTTCAAAGTCCCTTAAAAATTTTCCAATTTTTGTCCCAATTCTTCCCATTCCCATTGAAACTTTTCAAATCCCTCTCAAAATTGTTGAAATTCTCTTGAAGCTTTTAAAATTCTCTCTAGAATTTTCAAAATCCATGTCCACATGTTTACAATTTCACGTCAAAAAATGGCTAAAATTCCAGTTGAAATTTTTTCAAAGTCCCTTCAAAATTTTCCAATTTTTGTCCCAATTCTTCCCATTCCCATTGAAACTTTTCAAATCCCTCTCAAAATTGTTGAAATTCTCTTGAAGCTTTTAAAATTCTCTCTAGAATTTTCAAAATCCATGTCCACATGTTTACAATTTCACGTCAAAAAATGGCTAAAATTCCAGTTGAAATTTTTTCAAAGTCCCTTCAAAATTTTCCAATTTTTGTCCCAATTCTTCCCATTCCCATTGAAACTTTTCAAATGCCTCTCAAAATTGTTGAAATTCTGTTGAAGCTTTTAAAATTCTCTCTAGAATTTTCAAAATCCATGGCCACATGTTTACAATTTCACGTCAAAAAATGGCTAAAATTCCAGTTGAAATTTTTTCAAAGTCCCTTAAAAAATTTCCAATTTTTGTCCCAATTCTTCCCATTCCCATTGAAACTTTTCAAATCCCTCTCAAAATTGTTGAAATTCTGTTGAAGCTTTTAAAATTCTCTCTAGAATTTTCAAAATCCATGTCCACATGTTTACAATTTCACGTCAAAAAATGGCTAAAATTCCAGTTGAAATTTTTTCAAAGTCCCTTAAAAATTTTCCAATTTTTGTCCCAATTCTTCCCATTCCCATTGAAACTTTTCAAATCCCTCTCAAAATTGTAGAAATTCTGTTGAAGCTTTTAAAATTCTCTCTAGAATTTTCAAAATCCATGTCCACATGTTTACAATTTCATGTCAAAAAATGGCTAAAATTCCAGTTGAAATTTTTTCAAAGTCCCTTAAAAATTTTCCAATTTTTGTCCCAATTCTTCCCATTCCCATTGAAACTTTTCAAATCCCTCTCAAAATTGTTGAAATTCTCTTGAAGCTTTTAAAATTCTCTCTAGAATTTTCAAAATCCATGGCCACATGTTTACAATTTCACATAAAAAAATGGCTAAAATTCCAGTTGAAATTTTTTCAAAGTCCCTTAAAAATTTTCCAATTTTTGTCCCAATTCTTCCCATTCCCATTGAAACTTTTCAAATCCCTCTCAAAATTGTAGAAATTCTGTTGAAGCTTTTAAAATTCTCTCTAGAATTTTCAAAATCCATGTCCACATGTTTACAATTTCATGTCAAAAAATGGCTAAAATTCCAGTTGAAATTTTTTCAAAGTCCCTTAAAAATTTTCCAATTTTTGTCCCAATTCTTCCCATTCCCATTGAAACTTTTCAAATCCCTCTCAAAATTGTTGAAATTCTCTTGAAGCTTTTAAAATTCTCTCTAGAATTTTCAAAATCCATGGCCACATGTTTACAATTTCACATAAAAAAATGGCTAAAATTCCAGTTGAAATTTTTTCAAAGTCCCTTAAAAATTTTCCAATTTTTGTCCCAATTCTTCCCATTCCCATTGAAACTTTTCAAATCCCTCTCAAAATTGTTGAAATTCTGTTAAAGCTTTTAAAATACTCTCTAGAATTTTCAAAATCCATGTCCACATGTTTACAATTTCACGTCAAAAAATGGCTAAAATTCCAGTTGAAATTTTTTCAAAGTCCCTTAAAAATTTTCCAATTTTTGTCCCAATTCTTCCCATTCCCATTGAAACTTTTCAAATCCCTCTCCAAATTGTTGAAATTCTGTTGAAGCTTTTAAAATTCTCTCTAGAATTTTCAAAATCCATGGCCACATGTTTAAAATTTCACATCAAAAAATGGCTAAAATTCCAGTTGAAATTTTTTCAAAGTCCCTTAAAAATTTTCCAATTTTTGTCCCAATTCTTCCCATTCCCATTGAAACTTTTCAAATCCCTCTCCAAATTGTTGAAATTCTCTTGAAGCTTTTAAAATTCTCTCTAGAATTTTCAAAATCCATGGCCACATGTTTACAATTTCACGTCAAAAAATGGCTAAAATTCCAGTTGAAATTTTTTCAAAGTCCCTTAAAAAATTTCCAATTTTTGTCCCAATTCTTCCCATTCCCATTGAAACTTTTCAAATCCCTCTCCAAATTGTTGAAATTCTCTTGAAGCTTTTAAAATTCTCTCTAGAATTTTCAAAATCCATGTCCACATGTTTACAATTTCACGTCAAAAAATGGCTAAAATTCCAGTTGAAATTTTTTCAAAGTCCCTTAAAAATTTTCCAATTTTTGTCCCAATTCTTCCCATTCCCATTGAAACTTTTCAAATCCCTCTCCAAATTGTTGAAATTCTCTTGAAGCTTTTAAAATTCTCTCTACAATTTTCAAAATCCATGGCCACATGTTTACAATTTCACGTCAAAAAATGGCTAAAATTCCAGTTGAAATTTTTTCCAAGTCCCTTAAAAATTTTCCAATTTTTGTCCCAATTCTTCCCATTCCCATTGAAACTTTTCAAATCCCTCTCAAAATTGTTGAAATTCTCTTGAAGCTTTTAAAATTCTCTCTAGAATTTTCAAAATCCATGGCCACATGTTTACAATTTCACGTCAAAAAATGGCTAAAATTCCAGTTGAAATTTTTTCAAAGTCCCTTAAAAATTTTCCAATTTTTGTCCCAATTCTTCCCATTCCCATTGAAACTTTTCAAATCCCTCTCAAAATTGTTGAAATTCTCTTGAAGCTTTTAAAATTCTCTCTAGAATTTTCAAAATCCATGTCCACATGTTTACAATTTCACGTCAAAAAATGGCTAAAATTCCAGTTGAAATTTTTTCAAAGTCCCTTAAAAATTTTCCAATTTTTGTCCCAATTCTTCCCATTCCCATTGAAACTTTTCAAATGCCTCTCAAAATTGTTGAAATTCTGTTGAAGCTTTTAAAATTCTCTCTAGAATTTTCAGAATCCATGGCCACATGTTTACAATTTCACGTCAAAAAATGGCTAAAATTCCAGTTGAAATTTTTTCAAAGTCCCTTAAAAAATTTCCAATTTTTGTCCCAATTCTTCCCATTCCCATTGAAACTTTTCAAATCCCTCTCCAAATTGTAGAAATTCTGTTGAAGCTTTTAAAATTCTCTCTAGAATTTTCAAAATCCATGTCCACATGTTTACAATTTCACGTCAAAAAATGGCTAAAATTCCAGTTGAAATTTTTTCAAAGTCCCTTAAAAATTTTCCAATTTTTGTCCCAATTCTTCCCATTCCCATTGAAACTTTTCAAATCCCTCTCAAAATTGTAGAAATTCTGTTGAAGCTTTTAAAATTCTCTCTAGAATTTTCAAAATCCATGTCCACATGTTTACAATTTCATGTCAAAAAATGGCTAAAATTCCAGTTGAAATTTTTTCAAAGTCCCTTAAAAATTTTCCAATTTTTGTCCCAATTCTTCCCATTCCCATTGAAACTTTTCAAATCCCTCTCAAAATTGTTGAAATTCTCTTGAAGCTTTTAAAATTCTCTCTAGAATTTTCAAAATCCATGGCCACATGTTTACAATTTCACGTCAAAAAATGGCTAAAATTCCAGTTGAAATTTTTTCAAAGTCCCTTAAAAAATTTCCAATTTTTGTCCCAATTCTTCCCATTCCCATTGAAACTTTTCAAATCCCTCTCAAAATTGTTGAAATTCTCTTGAAGCTTTTAAAATTCTCTCTAGAATTTTCAAAATCCATGTCCACATGTTTACAATTTCACGTCAAAAAATGGCTAAAATTCCAGTTGAAATTTTTTCAAAGTCCCTTAAAAATTTTCCAATTTTTGTCCCAATTCTTCCCATTCCCATTGAAACTTTTCAAATCCCTCTCAAAATTGTAGAAATTCTCTTGAAGCTTTTAAAATTCTCTCTAGAATTTTCAAAATCCATGTCCACATGTTTACAATTTCACGTCAAAAAATGGCTAAAATTCCAGTTGAAATTTTTTCAAAGACCCTTAAAAATTTTCCAATTTTTGTCCCAATTCTTCCCATTCCCATGGAAACTTTTCAAATCCCTCTCAAAATTGTTGAAATTCTCTTGAAGCTTTTAAAATTCTCTCTAGAATTTTCAGAATCCATGTCCACATGTTTACAATTTCACGTCAAAAAATGGCTAAAATTCCAGTTGAAATTTTTTCAAAGTCCCTTAAAAATTTTCCAATTTTTGTCCCAATTCTTCCCATTCCCATTGAAACTTTTCAAATCCCTCTCAAAATTGTTGAAATTCTGTTGAAGCTTTTAAAATTCTCTCTAGAATTTTCAAAATCCATGGCCACATGTTTACAATTTCACGTCAAAAAATGGCTAAAATTCCAGTTGAAATTTTTTCAAAGTCCCTTAAAAAATTTCCAATTTTTGTCCCAATTCTTCCCATTCCCATTGAAACTTTTCAAATCCCTCTCAAAATTGTTGAAATTCTGTTGAAGCTTTTAAAATTCTCTCTAGAATTTTCAAAATCCATGTCCACATGTTTACAATTTCACGTCAAAAAATGGCTAAAATTCCAGTTGAAATTTTTTCAAAGTCCCTTAAAAATTTTCCAATTTTTGTCCCAATTCTTCCCATTCCCATTGAAACTTTTCAAATCCCTCTCAAAATTGTAGAAATTCTGTTGAAGCTTTTAAAATTCTCTCTAGAATTTTCAAAATCCATGTCCACATGTTTACAATTTCATGTCAAAAAATGGCTAAAATTCCAGTTGAAATTTTTTCCAAGTCCCTTAAAAATTTTCCAATTTTTGTCCCAATTCTTCCCATTCCCATTGAAACTTTTCAAATCCCTCTCAAAATTGTTGAAATTCTCTTGAAGCTTTTAAAATTCTCTCTAGAATTTTCAAAATCCATGGCCACATGTTTACAATTTCACATAAAAAAATGGCTAAAATTCCAGTTGAAATTTTTTCAAAGTCCCTTAAAAATTTTCCAATTTTTGTCCCAATTCTTCCCATTCCCATTGAAACTTTTCAAATCCCTCTCAAAATTGTAGAAATTCTCTTGAAGCTTTTAAAATTCTCTCTAGAATTTTCAAAATCCATGTCCACATGTTTACAATTTCACGTCAAAAAATGGCTAAAATTCCAGTTGAAATTTTTTCAAAGTCCCTTAAAAATTTTCCAATTTTTGTCCCAATTCTTCCCATTCCCATTGAAACTTTTCAAATCCCTCTCAAAATTGTTGAAATTCTCTTGAAGCTTTTAAAATTCTCTCTAGAATTTTCAAAATCCATGGCCACATGTTTACAATTTCACGTCAAAAAATGGCTGAAATTCCAGTTGAAATTTTTTCAAAGTCCCTTAAAAATTTTCCAATTTTTGTTCCAATTCTTCCCATTCCCATTGAAACTTTTCAAATCCCTCTCCAAATTGTTGAAATTCTCTTGAAGCTTTTAAAATTCTCTCTAGAATTTTCAAAATCCATGTCCACATGTTTACAATTTCACGTAACAAAATGGCTAAAATTCCAGTTGAAATTTTTTCAAAGTCCCTTAAAAATTTTCCAATTTTTGTCCCAATTCTTCCCATTCCCATTGAAACTTTTCAAATCCCTCTCAAAATTGTTGAAATTCTCTTGAAGCTTTTAAAATTCTCTCTAGAATTTTCAAAATCCATGGCCACATGTTTACAATTTCACGTCAAAAAATGGCTAAAATTCCAGTTGAAATTTTTTCAAAGTCCCTTAAAAAATTTCCAATTTTTGTCCCAATTCTTCCCATTCCCATTGAAACTTTTCAAATCCCTCTCAAAATTGTAGAAATTCTGTTAAAGCTTTTAAAATTCTCTCTAGAATTTTCAAAATCCATGGCCACATGTTTACAATTTCACGTCAAAAAATGGCTAAAATTCCAGTTGAAATTTTTTCAAAGTCCCTTAAAAGATTTCCAATTTTTGTCCCAATTCTTCCCATTCCCATTGAAACTTTTCAAATCCCTCTCAAAATTGTTGAAATTCTGTTGAAGCTTTTAAAATTCTCTCTAGAATTTTCAAAATCCATGTCCACATGTTTACAATTTCACGTCAAAAAATGGCTAAAATTCCAGTTGAAATTTTTTCAAAGTCCCTTAAAAATTTTCCAATTTTTGTCCCAATTCTTCCCATTCCCATTGAAACTTTTCAAATCCCTCTCAAAATTGTTGAAATTCTCTTGAAGCTTTTAAAATTCTCTCTAGAATTTTCAAAATCCATGGCCGCATGTTTACAATTTCACGTCAAAAAATGGCTAAAATTCCAGTTGAAATTTTTTCAAAGTCCCTTAAAAATTTTCCAATTTTTGTCCCAATTCTTCCCATTCCCATTGAAACTTTTCAAATCCCTCTCAAAATTGTTGAAATTCTGTTGAAGCTTTTAAAATTCTCTCTAGAATTTTCAAAATCCATGGCCACATGTTTACAATTTCACGTCAAAAAATGGCTAAAATTCCAGTTGAAATTTTTTCAAAGTCCCTTAAAAAATTTCCAATTTTTGTTCCAATTCTTCCCATTCCCATTGAAACTTTTCAAATCCCTCTCCAAATTGTAGAAATTCTGTTGAAGCTTTTAAAATTCTCTCTAGAATTTTCAAAATCCATGTCCACATGTTTACAATTTCACGTCAAAAAATGGCTAAAATTCCAGTTGAAATTTTTTCAAAGTCCCTTAAAAAATTTCCAATTTTTGTCCCAATTCTTCCCATTCCCATTGAAACTTTTCAAATCCCTCTCAAAATTGTAGAAATTCTGTTGAAGCTTTTAAAATTCTCTCTAGAATTTTCAAAATCCATGTCCACATGTTTACAATTTCATGTCAAAAAATGGCTAAAATTCCAGTTGAAATTTTTTCAAAGTCCCTTAAAAATTTTCCAATTTTTGTCCCAATTCTTCCCATTCCCATTGAAACTTTTCAAATCCCTCTCAAAATTGTTGAAATTCTCTTGAAGCTTTTAAAATTCTCTCTAGAATTTTCAAAATCCATGGCCACATGTTTACAATTTCACGTAAAAAAATGGCTAAAATTCCAGTTGAAATTTTTTCAAAGTCCCTTAAAAAATTTCCAATTTTTGTCCCAATTCTTCCCATTCCCATTGAAACTTTTCAAATCCCTCTCAAAATTGTTGAAATTCTCTTGAAGCTTTTAAAATTCTCTCTAGAATTTTCAAAATCCATGGCCACATGTTTACAATTTCACGTAAAAAAATGGCTAAAATTCCAGTTGAAATTTTTTCAAAGTCCCTTAAAAAATTTCCAATTTTTGTCCCAATTCTTCCCATTCCCATTGAAACTTTTCAAATCCCTCTCAAAATTGTAGAAATTCTCTTGAAGCTTTTAAAATTTTCTCTAGAATTTTCAAAATCCATGTCCACATGTTTACAATTTCATGTCAAAAAATGGCTAAAATTCCAGTTGAAATTTTTTCAAAGTCCCTTAAAAATTTTCCAATTTTTGTCCCAATTCTTCCCATTCCCATTGAAACTTTTCAAATCCCTCTCAAAATTGTTGAAATTCTCTTGAAGCTTTTAAAATTCTCTCTAGAATTTTCAAAATCCATGGCCACATGTTTACAATTTCACGTAAAAAAATGGCTAAAATTCCAGTTGAAATTTTTTCAAAGTCCCTTAAAAAATTTCCAATTTTTGTCCCAATTCTTCCCATTCCCATTGAAACTTTTCAAATCCCTCTCAAAATTGTAGAAATTCTCTTGAAGCTTTTAAAATTTTCTCTAGAATTTTCAAAATCCATGTCCACATGTTTACAATTTCACGTCAAAAAATGGCTAAAATTCCAGTTGAAATTTTTTCAAAGTCCCTTAAAATTTTCCAATTTTTGTCCCAATTCTTCCCATTCCCATTGAAACTTTTCAAATCCCTCTCAAAATTGTTGAAATTCTCTTGAAGCTTTTAAAATTCTCTCTAGAATTTTCAAAATCCATGTCCATATGTTTACAATTTCACGTCAAAAAATGGCTAAAATTCCAGTTGAAATTTTTTCAAAGTCCCTTAAAAATTTTCCAATTTTTGTCCCAATTCTTCCCATTCCCATTGAAACTTTTCAAATCCCTCTCAAAATTGTTGAAATTCTCTTGAAGCTTTTAAAATTCTCTCTAGAATTTTCAAAATCCATGTCCACATGTTTACAACTTCACGTCAAAAAATGGCTAAAATTCCAGTTGAAATTTTTTCAAAGTCCCTTAAAAATTTTCCAATTTTTGTCCCAATTCTTCCCATTCCCATTGAAACTTTTCAAATCCCTCTCAAAATTGTTGAAATTCTCTTGAAGCTTTTAAAATTCTCTCTAGAATTTTCAAAATCCATGGCCACATGTTTACAATTTCACGTCAAAAAATGGCTAAAATTCCAGTTGAAATTTTTTCAAAGTCCCTTAAAAAATTTCCAATTTTTGTCCCAATTCTTCCCATTCCCATTGAAACTTTTCAAATCCCTCTCAAAATTGTTGAAATTCTGTTGAAGCTTTTAAAAATCTCTCTAGAATTTTCAAAATCCATGTCCACATGTTTACAATTTCACGTCAAAAAATGGCTAAAATTCCAGTTGAAATTTTTCAAAGTCCCTTAAAAATTTTCCAATTTTTGTCCCAATTCTTCCCATTCCCATTGAAACTTTTCAAATCCCTCTCAAAATTGTTGAAATTCTCTTGAAGCTTTTAAAATTCTCTCTAGAATTTTCAAAATCCATGGCCACATGTTTACAATTTCATGTCAAAAAATGGCTAAAATTCCAGTTGAAATTTTTTCCAAGTCCCTTCAAAATTTTCCAATTTTTGTCCCAATTCTTCCCATTCCCATTGAAACTTTTCAAATCCCTCTCAAAATTGTTGAAATTCTGTTGAAGCTTTTAAAATTCTCTCTAGAATTTTCAAAATCCATGTCCACATGTTTACAATTTCACGTCAAAAAATGGCTAAAATTCCAGTTGAAATTTTTTCAAAGTCCCTTAAAAATTTTCCAATTTTTGTCCCAATTCTTCCCATTCCCATTGAAACTTTTCAAATCCCTCTCAAAATTGTAGAAATTCTGTTGAAGCTTTTAAAATTCTCTCTAGAATTTTCAAAATCCATGTCCACATGTTTACAATTTCATGTCAAAAAATGGCTAAAATTCCAGTTGAAATTTTTTCAAAGTCCCTTAAAAATTTTCCAATTTTTGTCCCAATTCTTCCCATTCCCATTGAAACTTTTCAAATCCCTCTCAAAATTGTTGAAATTCTGTTGAAGCTTTTAAAATTCTCTCTAGAATTTTCAAAATCCATGTCCACATGTTTACAATTTCACGTCAAAAAATGGCTAAAATTCCAGTTGAAATTTTTTCAAAGTCCCTTAAAAATTTTCCAATTTTTGTCCCAATTCTTCCCATTCCCATTGAAACTTTTCAAATCCCTCTCAAAATTGTTGAAATTCTCTTGAAGCTTTTAAAATTCTCTCTAGAATTTTCAAAATCCATGTCCACATGTTTACAATTTCACGTCAAAAAATGGCTAAAATTCCAGTTGAAATTTTTTCAAAGTCCCTTAAAAATTTTCCAATTTTTGTCCCAATTCTTCCCATTCCCATTGAAACTTTTCAAATCCCTCTCAAAATTGTTGAAATTCTGTTGAAGCTTTTAAAATTCTCTCTAGAATTTTCAAAATCCATGTCCACATGTTTACAATTTCATGTCAAAAAATGGCTAAAATTCCAGTTGAAATTTTTCAAAGTCCCTTAAAAATTTTCCAATTTTTGTCCCAATTCTTCCCATTCCCATTGAAACTTTTCAAATCCCTTTCAAAATTGTAGAAATTCTGTTGAAGCTTTTAAAATTCTCTCTAGAATTTTCAAAATCCATGTCCACATGTTTACAATTTCACGTCAAAAAATGGCTAAAATTCCAGTTGAAATTTTTTCAAAGTCCCTTAAAAATTTTCCAATTTTTGTCCCAATTCTTCCCATTCCCATTGAAACTTTTCAAATCCCTCTCAAAATTGTAGAAATTCTGTTAAAGCTTTTAAAATTCTCTCTAGAATTTTCAAAATCCATGTCCACATGTTTACAATTTCACATAAAAAAATTGCTAAAATTCCAGTTGAAATTTTTTCAAAGTCCCTTAAAAATTTTCCAATTTTTGTCCCAATTCTTCCCATTCCCATTGAAACTTTTCAAATCCCTCTCCAAATTGTAGAAATTCTGTTAAAGCTTTTAAAATTCTCTCTAGAATTTTCAAAATCCATGGCCACATGTTTACAATTTCACGTAAAAAAATGGCTAAAATTCCAGTTGAAATTTTTTCAAAGTCCCTTAAAAATTTTCCAATTTTTGTCCCAATTCTTCCCATTCCCATTGAAACTTTTCAAATCCCTCTCAAAATTGTTGAAATTCTGTTGAAGCTTTTAAAATTCTCTCTAGAATTTTCAAAATCCATGGCCACATGTTTACAATTTCATGTCAAAAAATGGCTAAAATTCCAGTTGACATTTTTTCAAAGTCCCTTAAAAATTTTCCAATTTTTGTCCCAATTCTTCCCATTCCCATTGAAACTTTTCAAATCCCTCTCAAAATTGTAGAAATTCTGTTGAAGCTTTTAAAATTCTCTCTAGAATTTTCAAAATCCATGTCCACATGTTTACAATTTCATGTCAAAAAATGGCTAAAATTCCAGTTGAAATTTTTTCAAAGTCCCTTAAAAATTTTCCAATTTTTGTCCCAATTCTTCCCATTCCCATTGAAACTTTTCAAATCCCTCTCAAAATTGTTGAAATTCTGTTGAAGCTTTTAAAATTCTCTCTAGAATTTTCAAAATCCATGTCCACATGTTTACAATTTCACGTCAAAAAATGGCTAAAATTCCAGTTGAAATTTTTTCAAAGTCCCTTAAAAATTTTCCAATTTTTGTCCCAATTCTTCCCATTCCCATTGAAACTTTTCAAATCCCTCTCAAAATTGTTGAAATTCTCTTGAAGCTTTTAAAATTCTCTCTAGAATTTTCAAAATCCATGTCCACATGTTTACAATTTCATGTCAAAAAATGGCTAAAATTCCAGTTGAAATTTTTTCAAAGTCCCTTAAAAATTTTCCAATTTTTGTCCCAATTCTTCCCATTCCCATTGAAACTTTTCAAATCCCTCTCAAAATTGTTGAAATTCTGTTGAAGCTTTTAAAATTCTCTCTAGAATTTTCAAAATCCATGTCCACATGTTTACAATTTCACGTCAAAAAATGGCTAAAATTCCAGTTGAAATTTTTTCAAAGTCCCTTAAAAATTTTCCAATTTTTGTCCCAATTCTTCCCATTCCCATTGAAACTTTTCAAATCCCTCTCAAAATTGTTGAAATTCTCTTGAAGCTTTTAAAATTCTCTCTAGAATTTTCAAAATCCATGTCCACATGTTTACAATTTCACGTCAAAAAATGGCTAAAATTCCAGTTGAAATTTTTTCAAAGTCCCTTAAAAATTTTCCAATTTTTGTCCCAATTCTTCCCATTCCCATTGAAACTTTTCAAATCCCTCTCAAAATTGTTGAAATTCTGTTGAAGCTTTTAAAATTCTCTCTAGAATTTTCAAAATCCATGTCCACATGTTTACAATTTCATGTCAAAAAATGGCTAAAATTCCAGTTGAAATTTTTCAAAGTCCCTTAAAAATTTTCCAATTTTTGTCCCAATTCTTCCCATTCCCATTGAAACTTTTCAAATCCCTTTCAAAATTGTAGAAATTCTGTTGAAGCTTTTAAAATTCTCTCTAGAATTTTCAAAATCCATGTCCACATGTTTACAATTTCACGTCAAAAAATGGCTAAAATTCCAGTTGAAATTTTTTCAAAGTCCCTTAAAAATTTTCCAATTTTTGTCCCAATTCTTCCCATTCCCATTGAAACTTTTCAAATCCCTCTCAAAATTGTAGAAATTCTGTTAAAGCTTTTAAAATTCTCTCCAGAATTTTCAAAATCCATGTCCACATGTTTACAATTTCACATAAAAAAATTGCTAAAATTCCAGTTGAAATTTTTTCAAAGTCCCTTAAAAATTTTCCAATTTTTGTCCCAATTCTTCCCATTCCCATTGAAACTTTTCAAATCCCTCTCCAAATTGTAGAAATTCTGTTAAAGCTTTTAAAATTCTCTCTAGAATTTTCAAAATCCATGGCCACATGTTTACAATTTCACGTAAAAAAATGGCTAAAATTCCAGTTGAAATTTTTTCAAAGTCCCTTAAAAATTTTCCAATTTTTGTCCCAATTCTTCCCATTCCCATTGAAACTTTTCAAATCCCTCTCAAAATTGTTGAAATTCTGTTGAAGCTTTTAAAATTCTCTCTAGAATTTTCAAAATCCATGGCCACATGTTTACAATTTCATGTCAAAAAATGGCTAAAATTCCAGTTGACATTTTTTCAAAGTCCCTTAAAAATTTTCCAATTTTTGTCCCAATTCTTCCCATTCCCATTGAAACTTTTCAAATCCCTCTCAAAATTGTTGAAATTCTCTTGAAGCTTTTAAAATTCTCTCTAGAATTTTCAAAATCCATGGCCACATGTTTACAATTTCACGTAAAAAAAAATGCTAAAATTCCAGTTGAAATTTTTTCAAAGTCCCTTAAAAATTTTCCAATTTTTGTCCCAATTCTTCCCATTCCCATTGAAACTTTTCAAATCCCTCTCAAAATTGTTGAAATTCTCTTGAAGCTTTTAAAATTCTCTCTAGAATTTTCAAGATCCGTGGCCACATGTTTACAATTTCACGTAACAAAATGGCTAAAATTCCAGTTGAAATTTTTTCAAAGTCCCTTAAAAATTTTCCAATTTTTGTCCCAATTCTTCCCATTCCCATTGAAACTTTTCAAATCCCTCTCAAAATTGTAGAAATTCTGTTGAAGCTTTTAAAATTCTCTCTAGAATTTTCAAAATCCATGTCCACATGTTTACAATTTCACGTCAAAAAATTGCTAAAATTCCAGTTGACATTTTTTCAAAGTCCCTTAAAAATTTTCCAATTTTTGTCCCAATTCTTCCCATTCCCATTGAAACTTTTCAAATCCCTCTCAAAATTGTAGAAATTCTGTTAAAGCTTTTAAAATTCTCTCTAGAATTTTCAAAATCCATGTCCACATGTTTACAATTTCACATAAAAAAATTGCTAAAATTCCAGTTGAAATTTTTTCAAAGTCCCTTAAAAATTTTCCAATTTTTGTCCCAATTCTTCCCATTCCCATTGAAACTTTTCAAATCCCTCTCAAAATTGTTGAAATTCTGTTGAAGCTTTTAAAATTCTCTCTAGAATTTTCAAAATCCATGGCCACATGTTTACAATTTCATGTCAAAAAATGGCTAAAATTCCAGTTGACATTTTTTCAAAGTCCCTTAAAAATTTTCCAATTTTTGTCCCAATTCTTCCCATTCCCATTGAAACTTTTCAAATCCCTCTCAAAATTGTTGAAATTCTCTTGAAGCTTTTAAAATTCTCTCTAGAATTTTCAAAATCCATGTCCACATGTTTACAATTTCACGTCAAAAAATTGCTAAAATTCCAGTTGAAATTTTTTCAAAGTCCCTTAAAAATTTTCCAATTTTTGTCCCAATTCTTCCCATTCCCATTGAAACTTTTCAAATCCCTCTCAAAATTGTTGAAATTCTCTTGAAGCTTTTAAAATTCTCTCTAGAATTTTCAAAATCCATGTCCACATGTTTACAATTTCACGTAAAAAAAAATGCTAAAATTTCAGTTGAAATTTTTTCAAAGTCCCTTAAAAATTTTCCAATTTTTGTCCCAATTCTTCCCATTCCCATTGAAACTTTTCAAATCCCTCTCAAAATTGTTGAAATTCTCTTGAAGCTTTTAAAATTCTCTCTAGAATTTTCAAAATCCATGTCCACATGTTTACAATTTCACGTCAAAAAATTGCTAAAATTCCAGTTGAAATTTTTTCCAAGTCCCTTAAAAATTTTCCAATTTTTGTCCCAATTCTTCCCATTCCCATTGAAAGTTTTCAAATCCCTCTCAAAATTGTTGAAATTCTGTTGAAGCTTTTAAAATTCTCTCTAGAATTTTCAAAATCCACTTCAACATGTTTACAATTTCACGTCAAAAAATGGCTAAAATTCCAGTTGAAATTTTTTCAAAGTCCCTTAAAAATTTTCCAATTTTTGTCCCAATTCTTCCCATTCCCATTGAAACTTTTCAAATCCCTCTCAAAATGGTTGAAATTCTCTTGAAGCTTTTAAAATTCTCTCTAGAATTTTCAAAATCCATGTCCACATGTTTACAATTTCACGTCAAAAAATGGCTAAAATTCCAGTTGAAATTTTTTCCAAGTCCCTTAAAAATTTTCCAATTTTTGTCCCAATTCTTCCCATTCCCATTGAAACTTTTCAAATCCCTCTCAAAATTGTTGAAATTCTGTTGAAGCTTTTAAAATTCTCTCTAGAATTTTCAAAATCCATGGCCACATGTTTACAATTTCATGTCAAAAAATGGCTAAAATTCCAGTTGACATTTTTTCAAAGTCCCTTAAAAATTTTCCAATTTTTGTCCCAATTCTTCCCATTCCCATTGAAACTTTTCAAATCCCTCTCAAAATTGTTGAAATTCTCTTGAAGCTTTTAAAATTCTCTCTAGAATTTTCAAAATCCATGTCCACATGTTTACAATTTCACGTAAAAAAAAATGCTAAAATTCCAGTTGAAATTTTTTCAAAGTCCCTTAAAAATTTTCCAATTTTTGTCCCAATTCTTCCCATTCCCATTGAAACTTTTCAAATCCCTCTCAAAATTGTTGAAATTCTGTTGAAGCTTTTAAAATTCTCTCTAGAATTTTCAAAATCCATGGCCACATGTTTACAATTTCATGTCAAAAAATGGCTAAAATTCCAGTTGAAATTTTTTCAAAGTCCCTTAAAAATTTTCCAATTTTTGTCCCAATTCTTCCCATTCCCATTGAAACTTTTCAAATCCCTCTCAAAATTGTAGAAATTCTGTTGAAGCTTTTAAAATTCTCTCTAGAATTTTCAAAATCCATGTCCACATGTTTACAATTTCACGTCAAAAAATGGCTAAAATTCCAGTTGAAATTTTTTCAAAGTCCCTTAAAAATTTTCCAATTTTTGTCCCAATTCTTCCCATTCCCATTGAAACTTTTCAAATCCCTCTCAAAATTGTAGAAATTCTGTTAAAGCTTTTAAAATTCTCTCTAGAATTTTCAAAATCCCTGTCCACATGTTTACAATTTCACATAAAAAAATTGCTAAAATTCCAGTTGAAATTTTTTCAAAGTCCCTTAAAAATTTTCCAATTTTTGTCCCAATTCTTCCCATTCCCATTGAAACTTTTCAAATCCCTCTCAAAATTGTTGAAATTCTGTTGAAGCTTTTAAAATTCTCTCTAGAATTTTCAAAATCCATGGCCACATGTTTACAATTTCACATAAAAAATTGCTAAAATTCCAGTTGAAATTTTTTCAAAGTCCCTTAAAAATTTTCCAATTTTTGTCCCAATTCTTCCCATTCCCATTGAAACTTTTCAAATCCCTCTCAAAATTGTAGAAATTCTGTTAAAGCTTTTAAAATTCTCTCTAGAATTTTCAAAATCCATGTCCACATGTTTACAATTTCACGTCAAAAAATGGCTAAAATTCCAGTTGAAATTTTTTCAAAGTCCCTTAAAAATTTTCCAATTTTTGTCCCAATTCTTCCCATTCCCATTGAAACTTTTCAAATCCCTCTCAAAATTGTTGAAATTCTGTTGAAGCTTTTAAAATTCTCTCTAGAATTTTCAAAATCCATGTCCACATGTTTACAATTTCACGTCAAAAAATGGCTAAAATTCCAGTTGAAATTTTTCAAAGTCCCTTAAAAATTTTCCAATTTTTGTCCCAATTCTTCCCATTCCCATTGAAACTTTTCAAATCCCTTTCAAAATTGTAGAAATTCTGTTGAAGCTTTTAAAATTCTCTCTAGAATTTTCAAAATCCATGTCCACATGTTTACAATTTCACGTCAAAAAATGGCTAAAATTCCAGTTGAAATTTTTTCAAAGTCCCTTAAAAATTTTCCAATTTTTGTCCCAATTCTTCCCATTCCCATTGAAACTTTTCAAATCCCTCTCAAAATTGTAGAAATTCTGTTAAAGCTTTTAAAATTCTCTCTAGAATTTTCAAAATCCATGTCCACATGTTTACAATTTCACATAAAAAAATTGCTAAAATTCCAGTTGAAATTTTTTCAAAGTCCCTTAAAAATTTTCCAATTTTTGTCCCAATTCTTCCCATTCCCATTGAAACTTTTCAAATCCCTCTCAAAATTGTTGAAATTCTGTTGAAGCTTTTAAAATTCTCTCTAGAATTTTCAAAATCCATGGCCACATGTTTACAATTTCACGTAAAAAAATGGCTAAAATTCCAGTTGAAATTTTTTCAAAGTCCCTTAAAAATTTTCCAATTTTTGTCCCAATTCTTCCCATTCCCATTGAAACTTTTCAAATCCCTCTCAAAAATTGTTGAAATTCTGTTGAAGCTTTTAAAATTCTCTCTAGAATTTTCAAAATCCATGGCCACATGTTTACAATTTCATGTCAAAAAATGGCTAAAATTCCAGTTGACATTTTTTCAAAGTCCCTTAAAAATTTTCCAATTTTTGTCCCAATTCTTCCCATTCCCATTGAAACTTTTCAAATCCCTCTCAAAATTGTTGAAATTCTCTTGAAGCTTTTAAAATTCTCTCTAGAATTTTCAAAATCCATGGCCACATGTTTACAATTTCACGTAAAAAAAAATGCTAAAATTCCAGTTGAAATTTTTTCAAAGTCCCTTAAAAATTTTCCAATTTTTGTCCCAATTCTTCCCATTCCCATTGAAACTTTTCAAATCCCTCTCAAAATTGTTGAAATTCTGTTGAAGCTTTTAAAAATTCTCTCTAGAATTTTCAAAATCCATGGCCACATGTTTACAATTTCATGTCAAAAAATGGCTAAAATTCCAGTTGAAATTTTTTCAAAGTCCCTTAAAAATTTTCCAATTTTTGTCCCATTTCTTCCCATTCCCATTGAAACTTTTCAAATCCCTCTCAAAATTGTAGAAATTCTGTTGAAGCTTTTAAAATTCTCTCTAGAATTTTCAAAATCCATGTCCACATGTTTACAATTTCACGTCAAAAAATGGCTAAAATTCCAGTTGAAATTTTTTCAAAGTCCCTTAAAAATTTTCCAATTTTTGTCCCAATTCTTCCCATTCCCATTGAAACTTTTCAAATCCCTCTCAAAATTGTAGAAATTCTGTTAAAGCTTTTAAAATTCTCTCTAGAATTTTCAAAATCCCTGTCCACATGTTTACAATTTCACATAAAAAAATTGCTAAAATTCCAGTTGAAATTTTTTCAAAGTCCCTTAAAAATTTTCCAATTTTTGTCCCAATTCTTCCCATTCCCATTGAAACTTTTCAAATCCCTCTCAAAATTGTTGAAATTCTGTTGAAGCTTTTAAAATTCTCTCTAGAATTTTCAAAATCCATGGCCACATGTTTACAATTTCATGTCAAAAAATGGCTAAAATTCCAGTTGAAATTTTTTCAAAGTCCCTTAAAAATTTTCCAATTTTTGTCCCAATTCTTCCCATTCCCATTGAAACTTTTCAAATCCCTCTCAAAATTGTAGAAATTCTGTTGAAGCTTTTAAAATTCTCTCTAGAATTTTCAAAATCCATGTCCACATGTTTACAATTTCACGTCAAAAAATTGCTAAAATTCCAGTTGAAATTTTTTCAAAGTCCCTTAAAAATTTTCCAATTTTTGTCCCAATTCTTCCCATTCCCATTGAAACTTTTCAAATCCCTCTCAAAATTGTTGAAATTCTCTTGAAGCTTTTAAAATTCTCTCTAGAATTTTCAAAATCCATGTCCACATGTTTACAATTTCACGTAAAAAAAAATGCTAAAATTTCAGTTGAAATTTTTTCAAAGTCCCTTAAAAATTTTCCAATTTTTGTCCCAATTCTTCCCATTCCCATTGAAACTTTTCAAATCCCTCTCAAAATTGTTGAAATTCTCTTGAAGCTTTTAAAATTCTCTCTAGAATTTTCAAAATCCATGTCCACATGTTTACAATTTCACGTCAAAAAATTGCTAAAATTCCAGTTGAAATTTTTTCCAAGTCCCTTAAAAATTTTCCAATTTTTGTCCCAATTCTTCCAATTCCCATTGAAAGTTTTCAAATCCCTCTCAAAATTGTTGAAATTCTGTTGAAGCTTTTAAAATTCTCTCTAGAATTTTCAAAATCCACTTCAACATGTTTACAATTTCACGTCAAAAAATGGCTAAAATTCCAGTTGAAATTTTTTCAAAGTCCCTTAAAAATTTTCCAATTTTTGTCCCAATTCTTCCCATTCCCATTGAAACTTTTCAAATCCCTCTCAAAATTGTTGAAATTCTCTTGAAGCTTTTAAAATTCTCTCTAGAATTTTCAAAATCCATGTCCACATGTTTACAATTTCACGTCAAAAAATGGCTAAAATTCCAGTTGAAATTTTTTCCAAGTCCCTTAAAAATTTTCCAATTTTTGTCCCAATTCTTCCCCTTCCCATTGAAACTTTTCAAATCCCTCTCAAAATTGTTGAAATTCTCTTGAAGCTTTTAAAATTCTCTCTAGAATTTTCAAAATCCATGTCCACATGTTTACAATTTCACGACAAAAAATGGCTAAAATTCCAGTTGAAATTTTTTCAAAGTCCCTTAAAAATTTTCCAATTTTTGTCCCAATTCTTTCCATTCCCATTGAAACTTTTCAAATCCCTCTCAAAATTGTTGAAATTCTGTTGAAGCTTTTAAAATTCTCTCTAGAATTTTCAAAATCCATGTCCACGTGTTTACAATTTCATGTCAAAAAATGGCTAAAATTCCAGTTGAAATTTTTTCAAAGTCCCTTAAAAATTTTCCAATTTTTGTCCCAATTCTTCCCATTCCCATTGAAACTTTTCAAATCCCTCTCAAAATTGTTGAAATTCTGTTGAAGCTTTTAAAATTCTCTCTAGAATTTTCAAAATCCATGTCCACATGTTTACAATTTCACATTAAAAAATGGCTAAAATTCCAGTTGAAATTTTTTCAAAGTCCCTTAAAAATTTTCCAATTTTTGTCCCAATTCTTCCCATTCCCATTGAAACTTTTCAAATCCCTCTCCAAATTGTAGAAATTCTGTTAAAGCTTTTAAAATTCTCTCTAGAATTTTCAAAATCCATGTCCACATGTTTACAATTTCACGTCAAAAAATTGCTAAAATTCCAGTTGAAATTTTTTCAAAGTCCCTTAAAAGTTTTCCAATTTTTGTCCCAATTCTTCCCATTCCCATTGAAACTTTTCAAATCCCTCTCAAAATTGTTGAAATTCTGTTGAAGCTTTTAAAATTCTCTCTAGAATTTTCAAAATCCATGTCCACATGTTTACAATTTCACATAAAAAAATGGCTAAAATTCCAGTTGAAATTTTTTCAAAGTCCCTTCAAAATTTTCCAATTTTTGTCCCAATTCTTCCCATTCCCATTGAAACTTTTCAAATCCCTCTCAAAATTGTTGAAATTCTGTTGAAGCTTTTAAAATTCTCTCTAGAATTTTCAAAATCCATGTCCACATGTTTACAATTTCACGTCAAAAAATGGCTAAAATTCCAGTTGAAATTTTTTCAAAGTCCCTTAAAAATTTTCCAATTTTTGTCCCAATTCTTCCCATTCCCATTGAAACTTTTCAAATCCCTCTCAAAATTGTTGAAATTCTGTTGAAGCTTTTAAAATTCTCTCTAGAATTTTCAAAATCCATGGCCACATGTTTACAATTTCACGTCAAAAAATGGCTAAAATTCCAGTTGAAATTTTTTCAAAGTCCCTTAAAAATTTTCCAATTTTTGTCCCAATTCTTCCCATTCCCATTGAAACTTTTCAAATCCCTCTCAAAATTGTAGAAATTCTGTTAAAGCTTTTAAAATTCTCTCTAGAATTTTCAAAATCCATGTCCACATGTTTACAATTTCACGTCAAAAAATTGCTAAAATTCCAGTTGAAATTTTTTCCAAGTCCCTTAAAAATTTTCCAATTTTTGTCCCAATTCTTCCAATTCCCATTGAAAGTTTTCAAATCCCTCTCAAAATTGTTGAAATTCTGTTGAAGCTTTTAAAATTCTCTCTAGAATTTTCAAAATCCACTTCAACATGTTTACAATTTCACGTCAAAAAATGGCTAAAATTCCAGTTGAAATTTTTTCAAAGTCCCTTAAAAATTTTCCAATTTTTGTCCCAATTCTTCCCATTCCCATTGAAACTTTTCAAATCCCTCTCCAAATTGTTGAAATTCTCTTGAAGCTTTTAAAATTCTCTCTAGAATTTTCAAAATCCATGTCCACATGTTTACAATTTCACGTCAAAAAATGGCTAAAATTCCAGTTGAAATTTTTTCCAAGTCCCTTAAAAATTTTCCAATTTTTGTCCCAATTCTTCCCCTTCCCATTGAAACTTTTCAAATCCCTCTCAAAATTGTTGAAATTCTCTTGAAGCTTTTAAAATTCTCTCTAGAATTTTCAAAATCCATGTCCACATGTTTACAATTTCACGACAAAAAATGGCTAAAATTCCAGTTGAAATTTTTTCAAAGTCCCTTAAAAATTTTCCAATTTTTGTCCCAATTCTTTCCATTCCCATTGAAACTTTTCAAATCCCTCTCAAAATTGTTGAAATTCTGTTGAAGCTTTTAAAATTCTCTCTAGAATTTTCAAAATCCATGTCCACGTGTTTACAATTTCATGTCAAAAAATGGCTAAAATTCCAGTTGAAATTTTTTCAAAGTCCCTTAAAAATTTTCCAATTTTTGTCCCAATTCTTCCCATTCCCATTGAAACTTTTCAAATCCCTCTCAAAATTGTTGAAATTCTGTTGAAGCTTTTAAAATTCTCTCTAGAATTTTCAAAATCCATGTCCACATGTTTACAATTTCACATTAAAAAATGGCTAAAATTCCAGTTGAAATTTTTTCAAAGTCCCTTAAAAATTTTCCAATTTTTGTCCCAATTCTTCCCATTCCCATTGAAACTTTTCAAATCCCTCTCCAAATTGTAGAAATTCTGTTAAAGCTTTTAAAATTCTCTCTAGAATTTTCAAAATCCATGTCCACATGTTTACAATTTCACGTCAAAAAATTGCTAAAATTCCAGTTGAAATTTTTTCAAAGTCCCTTAAAAGTTTTCCAATTTTTGTCCCAATTCTTCCCATTCCCATTGAAACTTTTCAAATCCCTCTCAAAATTGTTGAAATTCTGTTGAAGCTTTTAAAATTCTCTCTAGAATTTTCAAAATCCATGTCCACATGTTTACAATTTCACATAAAAAAATGGCTAAAATTCCAGTTGAAATTTTTTCAAAGTCCCTTCAAAATTTTCCAATTTTTGTCCCAATTCTTCCCATTCCCATTGAAACTTTTCAAATCCCTCTCAAAATTGTTGAAATTCTGTTGAAGCTTTTAAAATTCTCTCTAGAATTTTCAAAATCCATGTCCACATGTTTACAATTTCACGTCAAAAAATGGCTAAAATTCCAGTTGAAATTTTTTCAAAGTCCCTTAAAAATTTTCCAATTTTTGTCCCAATTCTTCCCATTCCCATTGAAACTTTTCAAATCCCTCTCAAAATTGTAGAAATTCTGTTGAAGCTTTTAAAATTCTCTCTAGAATTTTCAAAATCCATGGCCACATGTTTACAATTTCACGTCAAAAAATGGCTAAAATTCCAGTTGAAATTTTTTCAAAGTCCCTTAAAAATTTTCCAATTTTTGTCCCAATTCTTCCCATTCCCATTGAAACTTTTCAAATCCCTCTCAAAATTGTAGAAATTCTGTTAAAGCTTTTAAAATTCTCTCTAGAATTTTCAAAATCCATGTCCACATGTTTACAATTTCACATAAAAAAATTGCTAAAATTCCAGTTGAAATTTTTTCAAAGTCCCTGAAAAATTTTCCAATTTTTGTCCCAATTCTTCCCATTCCCATTGAAACTTTTCAAATCCCTCTCAAAATTGTTGAAATTCTCTTGAAGCTTTTAAAATTCTCTCTAGAATTTTCAAAATCCATGGCCACATGTTTACAATTTCACGTAAAAAAATGGCTAAAATTCCAGTTGAAATTTTTTCAAAGTCCCTTAAAAATTTTCCAATTTTTGTCCCAATTCTTCCCATTCCCATTGAAACTTTTCAAATCCCTCTCAAAATTGTAGAAATTCTGTTAAAGCTTTTAAAATTCTCTCTAGAATTTTCAAAATCCATGTCCACATGTTTACAATTTCACGTAAAAAAAAATGCTAAAATTTCAGTTGAAATTTTTTCAAAGTCCCTTAAAAATTTTCCAATTTTTGTCCCAATTCTTCCCATTCCCATTGAAACTTTTCAAATCCCTCTCAAAATTGTTGAAATTCTGTTGAAGCTTTTAAAATTCTCTCTAGAATTTTCAAAATCCACTTCAACATGTTTACAATTTCACGTCAAAAAATGGCTAAAATTCCAGTTGAAATTTTTTCAAAGTCCCTTAAAAATTTTCCAATTTTTGTCCCAATTCTTCCCATTCCCATTGAAACTTTTCAAATCCCTCTCAAAATTGTTGAAATTCTGTTGAAGCTTTTAAAATTCTCTCTAGAATTTTCAAAATCCACTTCAACATGTTTACAATTTCACGTCAAAAAATGGCTAAAATTCCAGTTGAAATTTTTTCAAAGTCCCTTAAAAATTTTCCAATTTTTGTCCCAATTCTTCCCATTCCCATTGAAACTTTTCAAATCCCTCTCCAAATTGTAGAAATTCTGTTAAAGCTTTTAAAATTCTCTCTAGAATTTTCAAAATCCATGTCCACATGTTTACAATTTCACGTCAAAAAATGGCTAAAATTCCAGTTGAAATTTTTCAAAGTCCCTTAAAAATTTTCCAATTTTTGTCCCAATTCTTCCCATTCCCATTGAAACTTTTCAAATCCCTCTCAAAATTGTTGAAATTCTCTTGAAGCTTTTAAAATTCTCTCTAGAATTTTCAAAATCCACTTCAACATGTTTACAATTTCACGTAAAAAAAAATGCTAAAATTTCAGTTGAAATTTTTTCAAAGTCCCTTAAAAATTTTCCAATTTTTGTCCCAATTCTTCCCATTCCCATTGAAACTTTTCAAATCCCTCTCAAAATTGTTGAAATTCTCTTGAAGCTTTTAAAATTCTCTCTAGAATTTTCAAAATCCATGTCCACATGTTTACAATTTCACGTCAAAAAATTGCTAAAATTCCAGTTGAAATTTTTTCCAAGTCCCTTAAAAATTTTCCAATTTTTGTCCCAATTCTTCCAATTCCCATTGAAAGTTTTCAAATCCCTCTCAAAATTGTTGAAATTCTGTTGAAGCTTTTAAAATTCTCTCTAGAATTTTCAAAATCCACTTCAACATGTTTACAATTTCACGTCAAAAAATGGCTAAAATTCCAGTTGAAATTTTTTCAAAGTCCCTTAAAAATTTTCCAATTTTTGTCCCAATTCTTCCCATTCCCATTGAAACTTTTCAAATCCCTCTCCAAATTGTTGAAATTCTCTTGAAGCTTTTAAAATTCTCTCTAGAATTTTCAAAATCCATGTCCACATGTTTACAATTTCACGTCAAAAAATGGCTAAAATTCCAGTTGAAATTTTTTCCAAGTCCCTTAAAAATTTTCCAATTTTTGTCCCAATTCTTCCCCTTCCCATTGAAACTTTTCAAATCCCTCTCAAAATTGTTGAAATTCTCTTGAAGCTTTTAAAATTCTCTCTAGAATTTTCAAAATCCATGTCCACATGTTTACAATTTCACGACAAAAAATGGCTAAAATTCCAGTTGAAATTTTTTCAAAGTCCCTTAAAAATTTTCCAATTTTTGTCCCAATTCTTTCCATTCCCATTGAAACTTTTCAAATCCCTCTCAAAATTGTTGAAATTCTGTTGAAGCTTTTAAAATTCTCTCTAGAATTTTCAAAATCCATGTCCACGTGTTTACAATTTCATGTCAAAAAATGGCTAAAATTCCAGTTGAAATTTTTTCAAAGTCCCTTAAAAATTTTCCAATTTTTGTCCCAATTCTTCCCATTCCCATTGAAACTTTTCAAATCCCTCTCAAAATTGTTGAAATTCTGTTGAAGCTTTTAAAATTCTCTCTAGAATTTTCAAAATCCATGTCCACATGTTTACAATTTCACATTAAAAAATGGCTAAAATTCCAGTTGAAATTTTTTCAAAGTCCCTTAAAAATTTTCCAATTTTTGTCCCAATTCTTCCCATTCCCATTGAAACTTTTCAAATCCCTCTCCAAATTGTAGAAATTCTGTTAAAGCTTTTAAAATTCTCTCTAGAATTTTCAAAATCCATGTCCACATGTTTACAATTTCACGTCAAAAAATTGCTAAAATTCCAGTTGAAATTTTTCAAAGTCCCTTAAAAGTTTTCCAATTTTTGTCCCAATTCTTCCCATTCCCATTGAAACTTTTCAAATCCCTCTCAAAATTGTTGAAATTCTGTTGAAGCTTTTAAAATTCTCTCTAGAATTTTCAAAATCCATGTCCACATGTTTACAATTTCACATAAAAAAATGGCTAAAATTCCAGTTGAAATTTTTTCAAAGTCCCTTCAAAATTTTCCAATTTTTGTCCCAATTCTTCCCATTCCCATTGAAACTTTTCAAATCCCTCTCAAAATTGTTGAAATTCTGTTGAAGCTTTTAAAATTCTCTCTAGAATTTCAAAATCCATGTCCACATGTTTACAATTTCACGTCAAAAAATGGCTAAAATTCCAGTTGAAATTTTTTCAAAGTCCCTTAAAAATTTTCCAATTTTTGTCCCAATTCTTCCCATTCCCATTGAAACTTTTCAAATCCCTCTCAAAATTGTTGAAATTCTGTTGAAGCTTTTAAAATTCTCTCTAGAATTTTCAAAATCCATGGCCACATGTTTACAATTTCACGTCAAAAAATGGCTAAAATTCCAGTTGAAATTTTTTCAAAGTCCCTTAAAAATTTTCCAATTTTTGTCCCAATTCTTCCCATTCCCATTGAAACTTTTCAAATCCCTCTCAAAATTGTAGAAATTCTGTTAAAGCTTTTAAAATTCTCTCTAGAATTTTCAAAATCCATGTCCACATGTTTACAATTTCACATAAAAAAATTGCTAAAATTCCAGTTGAAATTTTTTCAAAGTCCCTTAAAAATTTTCCAATTTTTGTCCCAATTCTTCCCATTCCCATTGAAACTTTTCAAATCCCTCTCAAAATTGTTGAAATTCTCTTGAAGCTTTTAAAATTCTCTCTAGAATTTTCAAAATCCATGGCCACATGTTTACAATTTCACGTAAAAAAATGGCTAAAATTCCAGTTGAAATTTTTTCAAAGTCCCTTAAAAATTTTCCAATTTTTGTCCCAATTCTTCCCATTCCCATTGAAACTTTTCAAATCCCTCTCAAAATTGTAGAAATTCTGTTAAAGCTTTTAAAATTCTCTCTAGAATTTTCAAAATCCATGTCCACATGTTTACAATTTCACGTAAAAAAAAATGCTAAAATTTCAGTTGAAATTTTTTCAAAGTCCCTTAAAAATTTTCCAATTTTTGTCCCAATTCTTCCCATTCCCATTGAAACTTTTCAAATCCCTCTCAAAATTGTTGAAATTCTCTTGAAGCTTTTAAAATTCTCTCTAGAATTTTCAAATCCATGTCCACATGTTTACAATTTCACGACAAAAAATTGCTAAAATTCCAGTTGAAATTTTTTCCAAGTCCCTTAAAAATTTTCCAATTTTTGTCCCAATTCTTCCCATTCCCATTGAAACTTTTCAAATCCCTCTCAAAATTGTTGAAATTCTGTTGAAGCTTTTAAAATTCTCTCTAGAATTTTCAAAATCCACTTCAACATGTTTACAATTTCACGTCAAAAAATGGCTAAAATTCCAGTTGAAATTTTTTCAAAGTCCCTTAAAAATTTTCCAATTTTTGTCCCAATTCTTCCCATTCCCATTGAAACTTTTCAAATCCCTCTCAAAATTGTTGAAATTCTGTTGAAGCTTTTAAAATTCTCTCTAGAATTTTCAAAATCCACTTCAACATGTTTACAATTTCACGTCAAAAAATGGCTAAAATTCCAGTTGAAATTTTTTCAAAGTCCCTTAAAAATTTTCCAATTTTTGTCCCAATTCTTCCCATTCCCATTGAAACTTTTCAAATCCCTCTCCAAATTGTAGAAATTCTGTTAAAGCTTTTAAAATTCTCTCTAGAATTTTCAAAATCCATGTCCACATGTTTACAATTTCACGTCAAAAAATGGCTAAAATTCCAGTTGAAATTTTTCAAAGTCCCTTAAAAATTTTCCAATTTTTGTCCCAATTCTTCCCATTCCCATTGAAACTTTTCAAATCCCTCTCAAAATTGTTGAAATTCTCTTGAAGCTTTTAAAATTCTCTCTAGAATTTTCAAAATCCACTTCAACATGTTTACAATTTCACGTCAAAAAATGGCTAAAATTCCAGTTGAAATTTTTTCAAAGTCCCTTAAAAGTTTTCCAATTTTGTCCCAATTCTTCCCATTCCCATTGAAACTTTTCAAATCCCTCTCAAAAGTGTTGAAATTCTGTTGAAGCTTTTAAAATTCTCTCTAGAATTTTCAAAATCCATGTCCACATGTTTACAATTTCACGTCAAAAAATGGCTAAAATTCCAGTTGAAATTTTTTCAAAGTCCCTTAAAAATTTTCCAATTTTTGTCCCAATTCTTCCCATTCCCATTGAAACTTTTCAAATCCCTCTCAAAATTGTTGAAATTCTCTTGAAGCTTTTAAAATTCTCTCTAGAATTTTCAAAATCCATGTCCACATGTTTACAATTTCACGTCAAAAAATGGCTAAAATTCCAGTTGAAATTTTTTCAAAGTCCCTTAAAAATTTTCCAATTTTTGTCCCAATTCTTCCCATTCCCATTGAAACTTTTCAAATCCCTCTCAAAATTGTAGAAATTCTGTTAAAGCTTTTAAAATTCTCTCTAGAATTTTCAAAATCCATGTCCACATGTTTACAATTTCACATTAAAAAATGGCTAAAATTCCAGTTGAAATTTTTTCCAAGTCCCTTAAAAATTTTCCAATTTTTGTCCCAATTCTTCCCATTCCCATTGAAACTTTTCAAATCCCTCTCAAAAGTGTTGAAATTCTGTTGAAGCTTTTAAAATTCTCTCTAGAATTTTCAAAATCCATGTCCACATGTTTACAATTTCACATTAAAAAATGGCTAAAATTCCAGTTGAAATTTTTTCAAAGTCCATTAAAAATTTTCCAATTTTTGTCCCAATTCTTCCCATTCCCATTGAAACTTTTCAAATCCCTCTCCAAATTGTAGAAATTCTGTTAAAGCTTTTAAAATTCTCTCTAGAATTTTCAAAATCCATGTCCACATGTTTACAATTTCACGTCAAAAAATGGCTAAAATTCCAGTTGAAATTTTTTCAAAGTCCCTTAAAAATTTTCCAATTTTTGTCCCAATTCTTCCCATTCCCATTGAAACTTTTCAAATCCCTCTCAAAATTGTTGAAATTCTCTTGAAGCTTTTAAAATTCTCTCTAGAATTTTCAAAATCCATGTCCACATGTTTACAATTTCACGTAAAAAAAAATGCTAAAATTCCAGTTGAAATTTTTTCAAAGTCCCTTAAAAATTTTCCAATTTTTGTCCCAATTCTTCCCATTCCCATTGAAACTTTTCAAATCCCTCTCAAAATTGTTGAAATTCTCTTGAAGCTTTTAAAATTCTCTCTAGAATTTTCAAAATCCATGGCCACATGTTTACAATTTCATGTCAAAAAATGGCTAAAATTCCAGTTGAAATTTTTTCAAAGTCCCTTAAAAATTTTCCAATTTTTGTCCCAATTCTTCCCATTCCCATTGAAACTTTTCAAATCCCTCTCAAAATTGTTGAAATTCTGTTGAAGCTTTTAAAATTCTCTCTAGAATTTTCAAAATCCATGTCCACATGTTTACAATTTCACGTCAAAAAATGGCTAAAATTCCAGTTGAAATTTTTTCCAAGTCCCTTAAAAATTTTCCAATTTTTGTCCCAATTCTTCCCATTCCCATTGAAACTTTTCAAATCCCTCTCAAAATTGTTGAAATTCTCTTGAAGCTTTTAAAATTCTCTCTAGAATTTTCAAAATCCATGGCCACATGTTTACAATTTCACGTAAAAAAATGGCTAAAATTCCAGTTGAAATTTTTTCCAAGTCCCTTAAAAATTTTCCAATTTTTGTCCCAATTCTTCCCATTCCCATTGAAACTTTTCAAATCCCTCTCAAAATTGTTGAAATTCTGTTGAAGCTTTTAAAATTCTCTCTAGAATTTTCAAAATCCACTTCAACATGTTTACAATTTCACGTCAAAAAATGGCTAAAATTCCAGTTGAAATTTTTTCAAAGTCCCTTAAAAATTTTCCAATTTTTGTCCCAATTCTTCCCATTCCCATTGAAACTTTTCAAATCCCTCTCAAAAGTGTTGAAATTCTGTTGAAGCTTTTAAAATTCTCTCTAGAATTTTCAAAATCCATGTCCACATGTTTACAATTTCACGTAAAAAAAAATGCTAAAATTTCAGTTGAAATTTTTTCAAAGTCCCTTAAAAATTTTCCAATTTTTGTCCCAATTCTTCCCATTCCCATTGAAACTTTTCAAATCCCTCTCAAAATTGTAGAAATTCTGTTGAAGCTTTTAAAATTCTCTCTAGAATTTTCAAAATCCATGGCCACATGTTTACAATTTCACGTCAAAAAATGGCTAAAATTCCAGTTGAAATTTTTTCAAAGTCCCTTAAAAATTTTCCAATTTTTATCCCAATTCTTCCCATTCCCATTGAAACTTTTCAAATCCCTCTCAAAATTGTTGAAATTCTGTTGAAGCTTTTAAAATTCTCTCTAGAATTTTCAAAATCCATGGCCACATGTTTACAATTTCACGTCAAAAAATGGCTAAAATTCCAGTTGAAATTTTTTCAAAGTCCCTTAAAAATTTTCCAATTTTTGTCCCAATTCTTCCCATTCCCATTGAAACTTTTCAAATCCCTCTCAAAATTGTAGAAATTCTGTTAAAGCTTTTAAAATTCTCTCTAGAATTTTCAAAATCCATGTCCACATGTTTACAATTTCATGTCAAAAAATTGCTAAAATTCCAGTTGAAATTTTTTCAAAGTCCCTTAAAAGTTTTCCAATTTTTGTCCCAATTCTTCCCATTCCCATTGAAACTTTTCAAATCCCTCTCAAAATTGTTGAAATTCTGTTGAAGCTTTTAAAATTCTCTCTAGAATTTTCAAAATCCATGTCCACATGTTTACAATTTCACGTCAAAAAATGGCTAAAATTCCAGTTGAAATTTTTTCAAAGTCCCTTAAAAGATTTCCAATTTTTGTCCCAATTCTTCCCATTCCCATTGAAACTTTTCAAATCCCTCTCAAAAGTGTTGAAATTCTGTTGAAGCTTTTAAAATTCTCTCTAGAATTTTCAAAATCCATGTCCACATGTTTACAATTTCATGTCAAAAAATGGCTAAAATTCCAGTTGAAATTTTTTCAAAGTCCCTTAAAAATTTTCCAATTTTTGTCCCAATTCTTCCCATTCCCATTGAAACTTTTCAAATCCCTCTCAAAATTGTAGAAATTCTGTTGAAGCTTTTAAAATTCTCTCTAGAATTTTCAAAATCCATGGCCACATGTTTACAATTTCACGTCAAAAAATGTCTAAAATTCCAGTTGAAATTTTTTCAAAGTCCCTTAAAAGTTTTCCAATTTTTGTCCCAATTCTTCCCATTCCCATTGAAACTTTTCAAATCCCTCTCAAAATTGTTGAAATTCTGTTGAAGCTTTTAAAATTCTCTCTAGAATTTTCAAAATCCATGTCCACATGTTTACAATTTCACGTCAAAAAATGGCTAAAATTCCAGTTGAAATTTTTTCAAAGTCCCTTAAAAGTTTTCCAATTTTTGTCCCAATTCTTCCCATTCCCATTGAAACTTTTCAAATCCCTCTCAAAAGTGTTGAAATTCTGTTGAAGCTTTTAAAATTCTCTCTAGAATTTTCAAAATCCATGGCCACATGTTTACAATTTCATGTCAAAAAATGGCTAAAATTCCAGTTGAAATTTTTTCAAAGTCCCTTAAAAATTTTCCCATTTTTGTCCCAATTCTTCCCATTCCCATTGAAACTTTTCAAATCCCTCTCAAAATTGTAGAAATTCTGTTAAAGCTTTTAAAATTCTCTCTAGAATTTTCAAAATCCATGTCCACATGTTTACAATTTCACGTCAAAAAATGGCTAAAATTCCAGTTGAAATTTTTTCAAAGTCCCTTAAAAATTTTCCAATTTTTGTCCCAATTCTTCCCATTCCCATTGAAACTTTTCAAATCCCTCTCAAAATTGTTGAAATTCTCTTGAAGCTTTTAAAATTCTCTCTAGAATTTTCAAAATCCATGTCCACATATTTACAATTTCACTTCAAAAAATGGCTAAAATTCCAGTTGAAATTTTTTCAAAGTCCCTTAAAAATTTTCCAATTTTTGTCCCAATTCTTCCCATTCCCATTGAAACTTTTCAAATCCCTCTCAAAATTGTTGAAATTCTGTTGAAGCTTTTAAAATTCTCTCTAGAATTTTCAAAATCCATGTCCACATGTTTACAATTTCACGTCAAAAAATGGCTAAAATTCCAGTTGAAATTTTTTCAAAGTCCCTTAAAAATTTTCCAATTTTTGTCCCAATTCTTCCCATTCCCATTGAAACTTTTCAAATCCCTCTCAAAATTGTAGAAATTCTGTTGAAGCTTTTAAAATTCTCTCTAGAATTTTCAAAATCCATGGCCACATGTTTACAATTTCACGTCAAAAAATGGCTAAAATTCCAGTTGAAATTTTTTCAAAGTCCCTTAAAAATTTTCCAATTTTTGTCCCAATTCTTCCCATTCCCATTGAAACTTTTCAAATCCCTCTCAAAATTGTTGAAATTCTCTTGAAGCTTTTAAAATTCTCTCTAGAATTTTCAAAATCCATGTCCACATGTTTACAATTTCACGTCAAAAAATGGCTAAAATTCCAGTTGAAATTTTTTCAAAGTCCCTTAAAAATTTTCCAATTTTTGTCTCAATTCTTCCCATTCCCATTGAAACTTTTCAAATCCCTCTCAAAATTGTTGAAATTCTGTTGAAGCTTTTAAAATTCTCTCTAGAATTTTCAAAATCCATGTCCACATGTTTACAATTTCACGTCAAAAAATGGCTAAAATTCCAGTTGAAATTTTTTCCAAGTCCCTTAAAAATTTTCCAATTTTTGTCCCAATTCTTCCCATTCCCATTGAAACTTTTCAAATCCCTCTCAAAATTGTAGAAATTCTGTTAAAGCTTTTAAAATTCTCTCTAGAATTTTCAAAATCCATGTCCACATGTTTACAATTTCACATAAAAAAATTGCTAAAATTCCAGTTGAAATTTTTTCAAAGTCCCTTAAAAATTTTCCAATTTTTGTCCCAATTCTTCCCATTCCCATTGAAACTTTTCAAATCCCTCTCAAAATTGTTGAAATTCTCTTGAAGCTTTTAAAATTCTCTCTAGAATTTTCAAAATCCATGGCCACATGTTTACAATTTCACGTCAAAAAATGGCTAAAATTCCAGTTGAAATTTTTTCAAAGTCCCTTAAAAATTTTCCAATTTTTGTCCCAATTCTTCCCATTCCCATTGAAACTTTTCAAATCCCTCTCAAAATTGTTGAAATTCTGTTGAAGCTTTTAAAATTCTCTCTAGAATTTTCAAAATCCATGTCCACATGTTTACAATTTCATGTCAAAAAATGGCTAAAATTCCAGTTGACATTTTTTCAAAGTCCCTTAAAAATTTTCCAATTTTTGTCCCAATTCTTCCCATTCCCATTGAAACTTTTCAAATCCCTCTCAAAATTGTAGAAATTCTATTAAAGCTTTTAAAATTCTCTCTAGAATTTTCAAAATCCATGTCCACATGTTTACAATTTCACGTCAAAAAATTGCTAAAATTCCAGTTGAAATTTTTTCAAAGTCCCTTAAAAAATTTCCAATTTTTGTCCCAATTCTTCCCATTCCCATTGAAACTTTTCAAATCCCTCTCAAAATTGTTGAAATTCTCTTGAAGCTTTTAAAATTCTCTCTAGAATTTTCAAAATCCATGTCCACATGTTTACAATTTCACGTCAAAAAATGGCTAAAATTCCAGTTGAAATTTTTTCAAAGTCCCTTAAAAATTTTCCAATTTTTGTCCCAATTCTTCCCATTCCCATTGAAACTTTTCAAATCCCTCTCAAAATTGTTGAAATTCTCTTGAAGCTTTTAAAATTCTCTCTAGAATTTTCAAAATCCATGGCCACATGTTTACAATTTCACGTAAAAAATGGCTAAAATTCCAGTTGAAATTTTTTCAAAGTCCCTTAAAAAATTTCCAATTTTTGTCCCAATTCTTCCCATTCCCATTGAAACTTTTCAAATCCCTCTCAAAATTGTTGAAATTCTGTTGAAGCTTTTAAAATTCTCTCTAGAATTTTCAAAATCCATGTCCACATGTTTACAATTTCATGTCAAAAAATGGCTAAAATTCCAGTTGAAATTTTTTCAAAGTCCCTTAAAAATTTTCCCATTTTTGTCCCAATTCTTCCCATTCCCATTGAAACTTTTCAAATCCCTCTCAAAATTGTAGAAATTCTGTTAAAGCTTTTAAAATTCTCTCTAGAATTTTCAAAATCCATGTCCACATGTTTACAATTTCATGTCAAAAAATGGCTAAAATTCCAGTTGAAATTTTTTCAAAGTCCCTTAAAAATTTTCCAATTTTTGTCCCAATTCTTCCCATTCCCATTGAAACTTTTCAAATCCCTCTCAAAATTGTTGAAATTCTGTTGAAGCTTTTAAAATTCTCTCTAGAATTTTCAAAATCCATGTCCACATGTTTACAATTTCACGTCAAAAAATGGCTAAAATTCCAGTTGAAATTTTTTCAAAGTCCCTTAAAAATTTTCCAATTTTTGTCCCAATTCTTCCCATTCCCATTGAAACTTTTCAAATCCCTCTCAAAATTGTTGAAATTCTCTTGAAGCTTTTAAAATTCTCTCTAGAATTTTCAAAATCCATGTCCACATGTTTACAATTTCACGTCAAAAAATGGCTAAAATTCCAGTTGAAATTTTTTCCAAGTCCCTTAAAAATTTTCCAATTTTTGTCCCAATTCTTCCCATTCCCATTGAAACTTTTCAAATCCCTCTCAAAATTGTTGAAATTCTGTTGAAGCTTTTAAAATTCTCTCTAGAATTTTCAAAATCCATGGCCACATGTTTACAATTTCATGTCAAAAAATGGCTAAAATTCCAGTTGAAATTTTTTCAAAGTCCCTTAAAAATTTTCCCATTTTTGTCCCAATTCTTCCCATTCCCATTGAAACTTTTCAAATCCCTCTCAAAATTGTTGAAATTCTCTTGAAGCTTTTAAAATTCTCTCTAGAATTTTCAAAATCCATGTCCACATGTTTACAATTTCACGTAAAAAAAAATGCTAAAATTTCAGTTGAAATTTTTTCAAAGTCCCTTAAAAATTTTCCAATTTTTGTCCCAATTCTTCCCATTCCCATTGAAACTTTTCAAATCCCTCTCAAAATTGTTGAAATTCTCTTGAAGCTTTTAAAATTCTCTCTAGAATTTTCAAAATCCATGGCCACATGTTTACAATTTCACGTCAAAAAATGGCTAAAATTCCAGTTGAAATTTTTTCAAAGTCCCTTAAAAATTTTCCAATTTTTGTCCCAATTCTTCCCATTCCCATTGAAACTTTTCAAATCCCTCTCAAAATTGTTGAAATTCTGTTGAAGCTTTTAAAATTCTCTCTAGAATTTTCAAAATCCATGTCCACATGTTTACAATTTCATGTCAAAAAATGGCTAAAATTCCAGTTGACATTTTTTCAAAGTCCCTTAAAAATTTTCCAATTTTTGTCCCAATTCTTCCCATTCCCATTGAAACTTTTCAAATCCCTCTCCAAATTGTTGAAATTCTATTAAAGCTTTTAAAATTCTCTCTAGAATTTTCAAAATCCATGTCCACATGTTTACAATTTCACGTCAAAAAATTGCTAAAATTCCAGTTGAAATTTTTTCAAAGTCCCTTAAAAAATTTCCAATTTTTGTCCCAATTCTTCCCATTCCCATTGAAACTTTTCAAATCCCTCTCAAAATTGTTGAAATTCTCTTGAAGCTTTTAAAATTCTCTCTAGAATTTTCAAAATCCATGTCCACATGTTTACAATTTCACGTCAAAAAATGGCTAAAATTCCAGTTGAAATTTTTTCAAAGTCCCTTAAAAATTTTCCAATTTTTGTCCCAATTCTTCCCATTCCCATTGAAACTTTTCAAATCCCTCTCAAAATTGTTGAAATTCTCTTGAAGCTTTTAAAATTCTCTCTAGAATTTTCAAAATCCATGGCCACATGTTTACAATTTCACGTAAAAAATGGCTAAAATTCCAGTTGAAATTTTTTCAAAGTCCCTTAAAAAATTTCCAATTTTTGTCCCAATTCTTCCCATTCCCATTGAAACTTTTCAAATCCCTCTCAAAATTGTTGAAATTCTGTTGAAGCTTTTAAAATTCTCTCTAGAATTTTCAAAATCCATGTCCACATGTTTACAATTTCATGTCAAAAAATGGCTAAAATTCCAGTTGAAATTTTTTCAAAGTCCCTTAAAAATTTTCCAATTTTTGTCCCAATTCTTCCCATTCCCATTGAAACTTTTCAAATCCCTCTCAAAATTGTAGAAATTCTGTTAAAGCTTTTAAAATTCTCTCTAGAATTTTCAAAATCCATGTCCACATGTTTACAATTTCATGTCAAAAAATGGCTAAAATTCCAGTTGAAATTTTTTCAAAGTCCCTTAAAAATTTTCCAATTTTTGTCCCAATTCTTCCCATTCCCATTGAAACTTTTCAAATCCCTCTCAAAATTGTTGAAATTCTGTTGAAGCTTTTAAAATTCTCTCTAGAATTTTCAAAATCCATGGCCACATGTTTACAATTTCACGTCAAAAAATGGCTAAAATTCCAGTTGAAATTTTTTCAAAGTCCCTTAAAAATTTTCCAATTTTTGTCCCAATTCTTCCCATTCCCATTGAAACTTTTCAAATCCCTCTCAAAATTGTTGAAATTCTCTTGAAGCTTTTAAAATTCTCTCTAGAATTTTCAAAATCCATGTCCACATGTTTACAATTTCACGTCAAAAAATGGCTAAAATTCC
The DNA here is from genome assembly GCF_964273445.1 of Streptopelia decaocto. Lineage (NCBI taxonomy): Eukaryota > Metazoa > Chordata > Aves > Columbiformes > Columbidae > Streptopelia > Streptopelia decaocto. Next base: position 39,384 of record NW_028116035.1, read on the forward strand.
AGTTGAAATTTTTTCCAAGTCCCTTAAAAATTTTCCAATTTTTGTCCCAATTCTTCCCATTCCCATTGAAACTTTTCAAATCCCTCTCAAAATTGTTGAAATTCTGTTGAAGCTTTTAAAATTCTCTCTAGAATTTTCAAAATCCATGGCCACATGTTTACAATTTCATGTCAAAAAATGGCTAAAATTCCAGTTGAAATTTTTTCAAAGTCCCTTAAAAATTTTCCAATTTTTGTCCCAATTCTTCCCATTCCCATTGAAACTTTTCAAATCCCTCTCAAAATTGTTGAAATTCTCTTGAAGCTTTTAAAATTCTCTCTAGAATTTTCAAAATCCATGTCCACATGTTTACAATTTCACGTAAAAAAAAATGCTAAAATTTCAGTTGAAATTTTTTCAAAGTCCCTTAAAAATTTTCCAATTTTTGTCCCAATTCTTCCCATTCCCATTGAAACTTTTCAAATCCCTCTCAAAATTGTTGAAATTCTCTTGAAGCTTTTAAAATTCTCTCTAGAATTTTCAAAATCCATGGCCACATGTTTACAATTTCACGTCAAAAAATTGCTAAAATTCCAGTTGAAATTTTTTCCAAGTCCCTTAAAAATTTTCCAATTTTTGTCCCAATTCTTCCCATTCCCATGGAAACTTTTCAAATCCCTCTCAAAATTGTTGAAATTCTCTTGAAGCTTTTAAAATTCTCTCTAGAATTTTCAAAATCCACTTCAACATGTTTACAATTTCACGTCAAAAAATGGCTAAAATTCCAGTTGAAATTTTTTCAAAGTCCCTTAAAAATTTTCCAATTTTTGTCCCAATTCTTCCCATTCCCATTGAAACTTTTCAAATCCCTCTCAAAATTGTTGAAATTCTCTTGAAGCTTTTAAAATTCTCTCTAGAATTTTCAAAATCCATGTCCACATGTTTACAATTTCACGTCAAAAAATGGCTAAAATTCCAGTTGAAATTTTTTCCAAGTCCCTTAAAAATTTTCCAATTTTTGTCCCAATTCTTCCCATTCCCATTGAAACTTTTCAAATCCCTCTCAAAATTGTTGAAATTCTCTTGAAGCTTTTAAAATTCTCTCTAGAATTTTCAAAATCCATGTCCACATGTTTACAATTTCACGTCAAAAAATTGCTAAAATTCCAGTTGAAATTTTTTCAAAGTCCCTTAAAAATTTTCCAATTTTTGTCCCAATTCTTCCCATTCCCATTGAAACTTTTCAAATCCCTCTCAAAATTGTTGAAATTCTGTTGAAGCTTTTAAAATTCTCTCTAGAATTTTCAAAATCCATGGCCACATGTTTACAATTTCATGTCAAAAAATGGCTAAAATTCCAGTTGAAATTTTTTCAAAGTCCCTTAAAAATTTTCCAATTTTTGTCCCAATTCTTCCCATTCCCATTGAAACTTTTCAAATCCCTCTCAAAATTGTTGAAATTCTGTTGAAGCTTTTAAAATTCTCTCTAGAATTTTCAAAATCCATGGCCACATGTTTACAATTTCACGTCAAAAAAATGCTAAAATTTCAGTTGAAATTTTTTCAAAGTCCCTTAAAAATTTTCCAATTTTTGTCCCAATTCTTCCCATTCCCATTGAAACTTTTCAAATCCCTCTCAAAATTGTAGAAATTCTGTTAAAGCTTTTAAAATTCTCTCTAGAATTTTCAAAATCCATGTCCACATGTTTACAATTTCATGTCAAAAAATGGCTAAAATTCCAGTTGAAATTTTTTCAAAGTCCCTTAAAAATTTTCCAATTTTTGTCCCAATTCTTCCCATTCCCATTGAAACTTTTCAAATCCCTCTCAAAATTGTAGAAATTCTGTTGAAGCTTTTAAAATTCTCTCTAGAATTTTCAAAATCCATGGCCACATGTTTACAATTTCACGTCAAAAAATGGCTAAAATTCCAGTTGAAATTTTTTCAAAGTCCCTTAAAAATTTTCCAATTTTTGTCCCAATTCTTCCCATTCCCATTGAAACTTTTCAAATCCCTCTCAAAATTGTTGAAATTCTCTTGAAGCTTTTAAAATTCTCTCTAGAATTTTCAAAATCCATGTCCACATGTTTACAATTTCACGTCAAAAAATGGCTAAAATTCCAGTTGAAATTTTTTCCAAGTCCCTTAAAAATTTTCCAATTTTTGTCCCAATTCTTCCCATTCCCATTGAAACTTTTCAAATCCCTCTCAAAATTGTTGAAATTCTGTTGAAGCTTTTAAAATTCTCTCTAGAATTTTCAAAATCCATGGCCACATGTTTACAATTTCATGTCAAAAAATGGCTAAAATTCCAGTTGAAATTTTTTCAAAGTCCCTTAAAAATTTTCCAATTTTTGTCCCAATTCTTCCCATTCCCATTGAAACTTTTCAAATCCCTCTCAAAATTGTTGAAATTCTCTTGAAGCTTTTAAAATTCTCTCTAGAATTTTCAAAATCCATGTCCACATGTTTACAATTTCACGTAAAAAAAATGCTAAAATTTCAGTTGAAATTTTTTCAAAGTCCCTTAAAAATTTTCCAATTTTTGTCCCAATTCTTCCCATTCCCATTGAAACTTTTCAAATCCCTCTCAAAATTGTTGAAATTCTGTTGAAGCTTTTAAAATTCTCTCTAGAATTTTCAAAATCCATGGCCACATGTTTACAATTTCACGTCAAAAAATTGCTAAAATTCCAGTTGAAATTTTTTCCAAGTCCCTTAAAAATTTTCCAATTTTTGTCCCAATTCTTCCCATTCCCATGGAAACTTTTCAAATCCCTCTCAAAATTGTTGAAATTCTCTTGAAGCTTTTAAAATTCTCTCTAGAATTTTCAAAATCCACTTCAACATGTTTACAATTTCACGTCAAAAAATGGCTAAAATTCCAGTTGAAATTTTTTCAAAGTCCCTTAAAAATTTTCCAATTTTTGTCCCAATTCTTCCCATTCCCATTGAAACTTTTCAAATCCCTCTCAAAATTGTTGAAATTCTCTTGAAGCTTTTAAAATTCTCTCTAGAATTTTCAAAATCCATGTCCACATGTTTACAATTTCACGTCAAAAAATGGCTAAAATTCCAGTTGAAATTTTTTCCAAGTCCCTTAAAAATTTTCCAATTTTTGTCCCAATTCTTCCCATTCCCATTGAAACTTTTCAAATCCCTCTCAAAATTGTTGAAATTCTCTTGAAGCTTTTAAAATTCTCTCTAGAATTTTCAAAATCCATGTCCACATGTTTACAATTTCACGTCAAAAAATTGCTAAAATTCCAGTTGAAATTTTTTCAAAGTCCCTTAAAAATTTTCCAATTTTTGTCCCAATTCTTCCCATTCCCATTGAAACTTTTCAAATCCCTCTCAAAATTGTTGAAATTCTGTTGAAGCTTTTAAAATTCTCTCTAGAATTTTCAAAATCCATGGCCACATGTTTACAATTTCATGTCAAAAAATGGCTAAAATTCCAGTTGAAATTTTTTCAAAGTCCCTTAAAAATTTTCCAATTTTTGTCCCAATTCTTCCCATTCCCATTGAAACTTTTCAAATCCCTCTCAAAATTGTTGAAATTCTGTTGAAGCTTTTAAAATTCTCTCTAGAATTTTCAAAATCCATGGCCACATGTTTACAATTTCACGTCAAAAAAATGCTAAAATTTCAGTTGAAATTTTTTCAAAGTCCCTTAAAAATTTTCCAATTTTTGTCCCAATTCTTCCCATTCCCATTGAAACTTTTCAAATCCCTCTCAAAATTGTAGAAATTCTGTTGAAGCTTTTAAAATTCTCTCTAGAATTTTCAAAATCCATGGCCACATGTTTACAATTTCACGTCAAAAAATGGCTAAAATTCCAGTTGAAATTTTTTCAAAGTCCCTTAAAAATTTTCCAATTTTTGTCCCAATTCTTCCCATTCCCATTGAAACTTTTCAAATCCCTCTCAAAATTGTAGAAATTCTGTTAAAGCTTTTAAAATTCTCTCTAGAATTTTCAAAATCCATGGCCACATGTTTACAATTTCACGTCAAAAAATGGCTAAAATTCCAGTTGAAATTTTTTCAAAGTCCCTTAAAAGTTTTCCAATTTTTGTCCCAATTCTTCCCATTCCCATTGAAACTTTTCAAATCCCTCTCAAAATTGTTGAAATTCTGTTGAAGCTTTTAAAATTCT
>NW_028116034.1:0-41864 GCF_964273445.1 Streptopelia decaocto
GCCCCCGAAAAATGGGACAAACCCCCCAAAAATGGGACAAACCCCCAAGAAAATGGGACCGACCCCCCCCAAAAAATCGGGGTGACCCCCCCAATGTGCGACCCCCCCCCAAAATGGGGTAACCCCCCCAAAAAATGGGGTAAGACCCCCCAAAAACGGTGACACAGATGCCACCAACTTGGTGTTTATTGAAGCGCCGAGCGCAAATTGGGGGGTTTGGGGGGTAAATTTGGGGTTGGGGTGAAATTTTGGGGTGCGGGGGGGTTAATTGGGGGGGGGGGAAGTGAATTTGGGGAGAATTTGGGGTGCAGGGGGGTCCCCAAAAGCTGTTCCCCCCCCACAACCACTTGTTGCTGCAGCACAAGCGACACAACTGGACATGGAGGGACATCCCCCCCCAAAATAAAACACTCAAAAATGGGTAAAACCCCCCCAAAAAATTGGGGGTGACCCCCCCAAAATATTGGGGTGACCCCCCCAAAGTGTCCTCCCCCCCCAAAAATGGGGTAAAACCCTAAAAATAAGGTGAAACCCCCCAAAAATGCAACACAAACTCAAAGCCCAAGTGACCCTGGGATGGGGAGGGATGCCCCATTAAAATTGGGGTAAGCCCCCCCAAAAACAACAACAAAATATTGGGGTGACCCCCCCAAAATATTGGGGTGACCCCCCCAACACGCCCCACCCCCCAAATGGTGTAAACCCCCCCAAAAATACAGCGTAACACCCCCAAAAACCACGACGTGGACACCACTGGTGTTTATTGAACGCCAACCGGGTGTAGAATTTGGCGTTCGGGTGTAAAATTTGCTGTACGGGTGTAAAATTTGCGGTTCGGGTGTAAAATTTGGGGTGCGGTGTAAAACCTGGGGTGCGAGGGGGTGATTTGGGGTGTTGCCCCCCCCCCCCCCCCCATATTCACCGCAACAGGTGGTACGTCAACCAATACATGAAGAGCGGTTGTGCGGCCGCGATTGTCACCGTCAGGTACATGCGCAGCTGGTTTTTGGCGCCCCGCACAACACCCCCTCGGCCGCCGCCTCCGCCAGGAGCTTCAACCGCAACGTCCGGATCTATGGGGGGGTCAAATTAACACTTGTGACCCCCACTTTGTGATCAACACCCCCCGAAATTCAACGGAAATCGACGGTTTTACCATAAAAACGAAGATGCTGAGGCAACACCAGCTCAACACCGCGTAGTAACCGGCGCGGCCGAAAACGAGCCCGGCGATGAGGCCGATGATCATCCTGCGATCGCGGTGAGTTTAGGGGTGTCCCCCCCTTTTAATTTAACACCCCCCCCCCCCCAAAATGTGCTCACCCCACGTATTTATATCCGGCGAAGGCCACCAGGTCGATGGGGTGAGGTCGGTGGTGACGGTGACAACGTAGAGGCCGAAGATGATGGTGACGACCTCCAGGAGGAGCCAGGCAAGGGCTGAGCTGGCCTGGAGGCCCAGGCTGTCCGGGGAGAACCTGGGGACACCCCCGGTTAGTGTCACCCCCCCCGAATTTAGTGTCACCCCCAAAAATTTAGTGTCACTCCCAAAAATTTGGTGTCACCACAATAAAATGTAGTGTCACCCCCCAAAATCTGGTGTCACCCCAACGAAATCTGGTGTCACCCCCAATAAAATTGTCACCCTCAATAAAATTTAGTGTCACCCCCACAATATTTAGTGTCACCCCCATAAAATTTGGCATCACCCCAATAAAATTTACTGTCACCCCCACAAAATTTAGTGTCAACCCAATAGTGTCACCCCAACAAAATTTGGTGTCACCCCACGAAATTTGGCATCACCCCAATAAAATTTGGTGTCACCCCCCACAAAATTTGGTGTCAACCCAATAGTGTCACCTCAATAAAATTTGGTGTCACCCCCACGAAATTTTGTGTCAACCCAATAGTGTCACCCCAACAAAATTTAGTGTCACCCCAACAAAAATCTGTTGTCACCCCAACGAAATTTGGTGTCACCCCAATAAAATGTAGTGTCACCCCCCCAAATTTACTGTCACTCCACCAAAATGTAGTGTCACCCCAATGAAATCTGGTGTCACCCCAACGAAATCTGGTGTCACCCCAATAAATTGTCACCCTCAATAAAATTTAGTGTCACCCCACAATATTTAGTGTCACCCCCATAAAATTTGGCATCACCCCCAATAAAATTTACTGTCACCCCCACAAAATTTAGTGTCACCCCAATAGTGTCACCCCAACAAAATGTGGTGTCACCCCCAATAAAATTTGGTGTCACCCCCAATAAAATTTGGTGTCAACCCAACAGTGTCACCCCAATAAAATTTGGTGTCCCCCCAACAAAATTTGGTGTCACCCCCCCTCCCCCCGCCAAATATAGTGTCACCACAATAAAATGTAATGTCACCCCCCAAAATCTGGTGTCACCCCCCAAAATCTGGTGTCACCCCAACAAAATCTGGTGTCACCCCAACAAATTTACCATCACTCCACCAAAATTTAGTGTCACCCCAACGAAATATGGTGTCACCCAAAACAAAATTTGGCGTCACCCCCAATAAAATTTGGCGTCACCCCCAATAAAATTTGGCGTCAGCCCCCACAAATTTGGTGTCAGCCCCACAAATTTGGTGTCAACCCAATAGTGTCACCCCCACGAAATTTAGTGTCACACCAATAGTGTCACCCCAACAAAATTTGGTGTCACCCCCCACAAAATTTGGTGTCAACCCAATAGTGTCACCCCAATAAAATTTGGTGTCATCCCCAATAAAATTTGGTGTCACCCCCCACAAATTACTGTCACCCCCAATAAAATGTAGTGTCACCCCAACAAATTGACTGGCACTCCACCAAAATTTAGTGTCACCCCAATGAAATTTGGTGTCACCCCAACAAAAATCTGTTGTCACCCCAACGAAATTTGGTGTCACCCCAATAAAATGTAGTGTCACCCCCCCAAATTTACTGTCACTCCACCAAAATGTAGTGTCACCCCAATGAAATCTGGTGTCACCCCAACGAAATGTGGCGTCACCCCCAATAAAATTGTCACCCCACAAAATTTAGTGTCACCCCAACAAAATTTGGTGTCACCCCCAATAAAATTTGGTGTCACCCCCCACAAAATTTGGCGTCACCCCCCAACAAAATTTAGTATCAACCCAATAGTGTCACCCCGATAAAATTTGGTGTCACCCCCAATAAAATTTGGTGTCACCCCAACAAAATTCAGTGTCAGGCCAATAGTGTCACCCCAACAAAATTTGGTGTCACCCCCCACAAAATTTGGTGTCAACCCAATAATGTCACCCCAATAAAATCTGGTGTCACCCCTGACAAAATTTGCTCTCAACCCCCCAAAATTTAGTGTCACCCCCAACAAAATTTAGTGTCAACTCAATAGTGTCACCCCAACAAAATTTAGTGTCACCCCACTACATTTGGCATCACCCCCTGACAAAATTCAGTGTCAACCCAACAGTGTCACCCCAATAAAATTTAGTGTCACCCCCAACAAATTTAGTGTCACCTCCCACAGAATTAAAGGGGGGGGTTGACCCCCCCCTTAAGGCCCCTCCCCTATTTTTTGTCACCTTTTTGTCACTTTTGTCACCTGTTTTGGGTGCCGAGCGCCAAAACCGGCCACGAGGACGTAGGTGATAAAAGCCATGACTGCGGGGGGGGGACATAAAAGTGTCACTTTTTGGGGACATTGGGGTGGGGGAGGTCATGGGGGGGTGTTGGGGACAGGGTGGGACTTGGGGGTTTGGGGGGGCTGGTGGTAAAGGGGGGGTCACCAGGGGGATAGTTGGGGACAACGGGGGGTGTCTGGGGACACTGTGGGGGGGCAGGGGACATTGGGGACAAGGGGGGACACTGGGGGGGCCACAGGGTGGCACTTGGGGGTCCCATGGGGGGACATTGGGGACTATGGGGGGTCCCAGGGGGACACTGGGGGGACCCCATGGTGGCACTTGGGGGTCCTGGGGGGGGACATCGGGGACTATGGGGGGTCCCAGGGGGACACTGGGGGGGCCCCATGGTGGCACTTGTGGGTCCCATGGGGGGACATTGGGGACTATGGGGGGTCCCAGGGGGACACTGGGGGGGCCCCCATGGTGGCACTTGGGGGTCCCAGGGGGGGACCCCATTGGGGGGACATTGGGGACTATGGGGGGGTCCCAGAGGGGGACACTGGGGACTAGAGGGTCCCGGGGGGGGAGACACTGGGGGGACCCCATTGGGGGACAATGGGGACTACAGGGGGTCCCAGGGGGACACTGGGGGGCACAGGGTGGCACTTGGGGGTCCCAGGGGGACACTGGGGGGACCCCATGGGGAGGACATTGGGGACTAGGGGGGTCCCGGGGGGACACTGGGGGGACCCCATGGGGGGACATTGGGACTAGGGGGGTCCCGGGGGTAAACTGGGGGGGACCCCATTGGGGGGATATTGGGGACTAGGGGGGTCCCCACCCCCCAAGAACAAGGTGGGGAGGGGAGGGGGTGTCCCCAGACAGGGGGTGTCCCCAAGACCAGGGAGGAGGGGTGGTCCCCAAGGGACAAAGGGGGGTCCCCAAGAATAAGGGGGATCCCCAAGAACAAGGGGGGGTCCCCAAGAACAAGGGGGGGTCCCCAAGAACAAGGGGGGGTCCCCAAGGCACAACATACCCGGGATATAAAGATCAGGGGCATTCACATCGAACCGGGGGGCGACCGGCGCGTCCTGTTGGTACCGAACCTGCCAGTCCTGAAATTGGGGGGGGGGGGTGATGACACCATTAGGGACCCCCCCGTGTCCCCCCCCCCCCCCCCGTGTCCCCCCCCGCAGTGTCCCCGTCCCCCCTTTTACCTGATGCACGAAGGGAAACACGAGCAGCCCCAATTTCTTCCCCACGTAGACGGTGTCGACGGCGAAATAATATTTGAGCCGCCCCACCGGGATGAAACGGTTTATCTGGGGGGGGGGCGGGTGTTAAAACCCCCTCAGGCCTCCGGTAACGGGGTCCCCCCCCCGGGGTCCCCCCATGGGACCCCCAAGTGCCACCCTGGGACCCCCTAGTCCCCAGTGTCCCCCCCGGGACCCCCAAGTGCCACCCTGTGGCCCCCCCAGTGTCCCCCTGGGACCCCCCTAGTCCCCAATGTCCCCCCATGGGACCCCCACTTCCCCCCTGGGACCTCCTGTAGTCCCCAATGTCCCCCAATGGGGTCCCCCCAGTGTCCCCCTGGGACCCCCTAGTCCCCAGTGTCCCCCCCATGGGACCCCCAAGTGCCACCCAGTGGACCCCCAGTGTCCCCCTGTAGTCCCCAATGTCCCCCCAATGGGGTCCCCCCAGTTTCCCCCTGGGACCCCCCTAGTCCCCAGTGTCCCCCCATGGGACCCCCAAGTGCCACCCTGTGCCCCCCAATGGGGTCCCCACAGTGTCCCCCCAATGGGGTCCCCCCACTTTCCCCCCCTGGGACCCCCCTAGTCCCCAATGTCCCCCCATGGGACCCCCAAGTGCCACCCAGTGGACCCCCAGTGTCCCCCTGTAGTCCCCAATGTCCCCCCAATGGGGTCCCCCCAGTTTTCCCCCCTGGGACCCCCTAGTCCCCAATGTCCCCCCAATGGGGTCCCCCCACTTTCCCCCCCGGGACCCCCCTAGTACCCAATGTCCCCCCATGGGGTCCCCCCAGTGTCCCCCTGGGACCTCCCTAGTCCCCAATGTCCCCCCTCGGGACCCCAAGTGCCACCCTGTGGCCCCCCCAATGTCCCCCTCGGACCCCCTTAATCCCCAGTGTCCCCCCCCAGGACCCCCAAGTGCCACCCTGTGGCCCCCCAGTGTCCCCTCGGACCCCCCTAGTCCCAATGTCCCCCCAATGGGGTCCCCCCACTTTCCCCCCCTGGGACCCCCTTAGTCCCCAGTGTCCCCCATGTGCCACCCTGTGGACCCCCAGTGTCCCCTCCATGGGACCCCCCCCTAGTCCCCAGTGTCCCCCCAATGGGGTCCCCCCAGTGTCCCCCTGGGACCCCCCCAGTGTCCCCCTGTAGTCCCCAATGTCCCCCCAATGGGGTCCCCCAGTTTTCCCCACTGGGGACCCCCCTAGTCCCCAGTGTCCCCCCATGGGACCCCCAAGTGCCACCCTGTGCCCCCCAATGGGGTCCCCACAGTGTCCCCCTGGGACCCCCCTAGTCCCCAATGTCCCCCAATGGGGTCCCCACAGTGTCCCCCTGGGACCCCCTTAGTCCCCAGTGTCCCCCCCCTGGGACCCTCAAGTGCCACCCTGTGGCCCCCCCAGTGGCCCCCTGGGACCCCCTTAGTCCCCAATGTCCCCCCATGGGGTCCCCCCAGTGTCCCCCTGGGACCCCCTGTAGTCCCCAATGTCCCCCCCAATGGGGTCCCCCCCAGTTTTCCCCCCTGGGACCTCCTGTAGTCCCCAATGTCCCCCCATGGGGTCCCCCCAGTGTCCCCCTGGGACCCCCTAGTCCCCAGTGTCCCCCCCATGGGACCCCCAAGTGCCACCCAGTGGACCCCCAGTGTCCCCCTGTAGTCCCCAATGTCCCCCCAATGGGTCCCCCAGTTTTCCCCCTGGGACCCCCCTAGTCCCCAGTGTCCCCCCCATGGGACCCCCAAGTGCCACCCTGTGCCCCCCAATGGGTCCCCACAGTGTCCCCTGGGACCCCCCTAGTCCCCAATATCCCCCCATGGGACCCCCAAGTGCCACCCTGTGGCCCCCCCAGTGTCCCCCTCGGACCCCCTTAGTCCCCAGTGTCCCCCCCGGGACCCCCAAGTGCCACCCTGTGGGGGACATTGGGGACTAGGGGGGTCCCAGGGGGGAAACTGGGGGGACCCCATTGGGGGGACATTGGGGACAAGGGGGTCCCAGGGGGGAAACTGGGGGGAACCCCGCAGTCCCCAGTGTCCCCCCATGGACCCCAAGTGCCACCCTGTGGCCCCCCCAGTGTCCCCCTGGGACCCCCCCCTAGTCCTCAATGTCCCCCATGGGACCCCTTTAGTCCCAATGTCCCCCCATGGGACCCCCCAATGTCCCCCTGGGACCCCCCTAGTCCCCAATGTCCCCCATGGGACCCCCCAATGTCCCCCCATGGGACCCCCCAATGTCCCCCTGGGACCCCCCTAGTCCCCAATGTCCCCCCATGGGACCCCCCAATGTCCCCCTGGGACCCCCCAGGTCCCCAATGTCCCCCCATGGGACCCCCTTAGTCCCCAATGTCCCCCCATGGGACCCCCCAGTGTCCCCCATGGGACCCCAAGTGCCACCCTGTGGCCCCCCCAGTGTCCCCCTGTAGTCCCCAATGTCCCCCCAATGGGGTCCCCCCAGTTTTCCCCCCTGGGACCCCCCTAGTCCCCAGTGTCCCCCCCATGGGACCCCCAAGTGCCACCCTGTGGCCCCCCCAGTGTCCCCCTGGGACCCCCCCGAGTCCCCAATGTGGCCCCCCATGGGACCCCCCAGTGTCCCCCTGGGACCCCCCTGGTCCCCAATATCCCCCAATGGGGTCCCCACAGTGTCCCCCTGGGACCCCCCTAGTCCCCAATGTCCCCCCATGGGACCCCCAAGTGCCACCCTGTGGCCCCCCCAGTGTCCCCCTCGGACCCCCTTAGTCCCCAGTGTCCCCCCCCAGGACCCCCAAGTGCCACCCTGTGGCCCCCCCAGTGTCCCCCTCGGACCCCCCCTAGTCCCCAATGTCCCCCCATGGGACCCCCAAGTGCCACCCTGTGGACCCCCCTAGTCCCCCCCTAGTCCCCAATGTGGCCCCCCATGGGTCCCCCCAGTGTCCCCCTGGGACCCCCTGTAGTCCCCAATGTCCCCCCAATGGGGTCCCCCCAGTTTTCCCCCCTGGACCCCCCTAGTCCCCAATATCCCCCCAATGGGGTCCCCACAGTGTCCCCCTGGGACCCCTTAGTCCCCAGTGTCCCCCCCTGGGACCCACAAGTGCCACCCTGTGGTCCCCCCAGTGTCCCCCTGGGACCCCCTAGTCCCCAATGTCCCCCCATGGGACCCCCAAGTGCCACCCTGTGGCCCCCCAGTGTCCCCCCCGGGACCCCCAAGTGCCACCCTGGTGGGGGACATTGGGGACTAGGGGGGTCCCAGGGGGGGAAACTGGGGGGACCCCATTGGGTCGACATTGGGGACAAGGGGGGTCCCAGGGGGGGAAACTGGGGGGAACCCCCAGTGTCCCCCCCATGGGACCCCCAAGTGCCACCCTGTGGCCCCCCCAGTGTCCCCCTGGGACCCCCCCTAGTCCCCAATGTCCCCCCATGGGACCCCTTTAGTCCCCAATGTCCCCCCATGGGACCCCCCAATGTCCCCTGGGACCCCCCTAGTCCCCAATGTCCCCCATGGGACCCCCCAGTGTCCCCCTGGGACCCCCCAGGTCCCCAATGTCCCCCATGGGACCCCCTTAGTCCCCAATGTCCCCCATGGGACCCCCCAGTGTCCCCCATGGGACCCCCAAGTGCCACCCTGTGGCCCCCCCAGTGTCCCCCTGGACCCCCCCCTGGTCCCCAATGTCCCCCATAGGACCCCCCAGTGTCCCCCTTAGTCCCCAGTGCCCCCCCCCATGGGACCCCCAAGTGCCACCATGGGGCCCCCCATTGCCCCCCCCCCATTTTCCCCGCTCCCCCGTTCCACTCACGTTCCGATCCACCATATCGAGCCCTTGGCTGGCCAAGGAGCTCCCGTAGGCCACGGCCAAGCTGGACACGGGGAAAGCGGCTCCGGGCGGGAACGAGGAAGCGGCGGGAGGCGGCGGCGGGGACGCGAACCCGCGGCCCGGGGGGGACCCGCCGCTCCCCGCCGCGCTCGTATCATCGAATAACGGGTGAGGATCCGCCATCCGCGGGGCCGCCGCCGGGACGCGGCGCTTGGGGGCTGCGGGGGGAGAGGTTTAAAGTCCATTAATGGTATTTAAAGCTATTTAGATGGATTTATATCCCCCCGTTCCGCCGCCATTACGGTGCCGCGTCGTCCCGGCCGCCTCCATCGCTGCTGTGGTGGCTGCCACTTCCGCTTTGCGTCACGTGGTGGCGTCTCCGCCCACTCTGACTGGCTGGCCGCGCCCCGATGAGCGGAAGTAAAGGGGGGGGGGGGGGTGACGCCGTGCCCGCACGCAAAATGGCGGAGCCTGCCCGGGCCGGGCGTTGCTATGGCAACGGGAGAGGCCTAAGCGGGGCCTGCTGGGCCCCGCCTTGTCGCCAGGGCCGTGGTGGCCCCGTGGTGGCTCCATGGTGGCCCCAAGGATGTCCTCAGGGCCATGGTGGCCCCACGGTGTCCCCACGGTGTCCCCAGGGCCACGGTGTTCACATAGTGTCCCCAGGAATGTCCCCAGCGCCATGGTGTCCCCATAGTGTCCCCATGGTGTCCCCAGGGCCACAGTGTCATGGCCATAGGACTGGCCATAGGGCCATGGTGTCCCCATAGTGTCCCCAAGGGTGTCCCCAGGGTCATTGTGTCCCCATAGTGTCCCCATGGTGTCCCCAAGGGTGTCCCCAGGACCATGATGTCCCCATGGTGTTCCCAAGGCCCCAGTGTCCCCAAGATGTCCCCAAGGATGTCCCCAGGACCACAAGGTCCCTATGGTGTCCCCAAGGCCATAGTGTCCCCAAGGGTGTCCCCAGGGCCGTTGTGTCCCCATGGTGTCCCCATGGTGTCCCCATAGTGTCCTCAGGGATGTCCCCAGGGCCACGGTGTCCCCATGGTGTCCCCAGGGCCATGGGGTCCCCATAGTGTCCCCATGGTGTCCCCAAGGATGTCCCCAGGACCATGATGTCCCCATGGTGTTCCCAAGGCCCCAGTGTCCCCAAGATGTCCCCAAGGATGTCCCCAGGGCCACGAGGTCCCCATGGTGTCTTCAGGGCCATAGTGTCCCCAAGGATGTCCCCAGGACCATGATGTCCCCATGGTGTCCCCAAGATGTCCCCAAGGATGTCCCCAAGGATGTCCCCAAGGATGTCCCCAGGACCACGAGGTCCCCATGGTGTCTTCAGGGCCACAGTGTCCCCAAGGGTGTCCCCAGGGCAACGGTGGCCCCACGGTGTCCCCACGGTGTCCCCAGGGCCACAGTGTTCACATAGTGTCCCCAGGAATGTCCCCAGCGCCATGGTGTCCCCATAGTGTCCCCAAGGGTGTCCCCAGGGCCATGGTGTCCCCATAGTGTCCCCATGGTGTCCCCAGGGCCACAGTGTTCACATAGTGTCCCCAAGGGTGTCCCAAGGGCTTTTGTGTCCCCATAGTGTCCCCATGGTGTCCCCAAGGATGTCCCCAGGACCACAAGGTCCCTATGGTGTCCCCAAGGCCATAGTGTCCCCAAGGGTGTCCCCAGGGCCATGGTGTCCCCATAGTGTCCCCATGGTGTCCCCAGGGCCACAGTGTCATGGCCATAGGACTGGCCATAGGGCCATGGTGTCCCCATAGTGTCCCCAAGGGTGTCCCCAGGGTCGTGGTGTCCCCATAGTGTCCCCATGGTGTCCCCAAGGATGTCCCCAGGACCATGATGTCCCCATGGTGTCTCCAAGGCCCCAGTGTCCCCAAGATGTCCCCAAGGATGTCCCCAGGACCACAAGGTCCCTATGGTGTCGCCTGGGCCATAGTGTCCCCAAGGGTGTCCCTAGGGCCGTTGTGTCCCCATGGTGTCCCCATGGTGTCCCCATAGTGTACCCATGGTGTCCCCAGGGCCACAGTGTCATGGCCATAGGACTGGCCATAGGGCCATGGAGACCCCATAGTGTCCCCAAGGGTGTCCCCAGGGCCGTTGTGTCCCCATAGTGTCCCCATAGTGTCCTCAGGGATGTCCCCAGGGCCACGGTGTCCCCACGGTGTCCCCAGGGCCATGGTGTCCCCATAGTGTCCCCATGGTGTCCCAAGGGTGTCCCCAGGACCATGATGTCCCCATGGTGTTCCCAAGGCCCCAGTGTCCCCAAGATGTCCCCAAGGATGTCCCCAGGGCCACGAGGTCCCCATGGTGTCTTCAGGGCCATAGTGTCCCCAAGGATGTCCCCAGGACCATGATGTCCCCATGGTGTCCCCAAGGCCCCAGTGTCCCCAAGATGTCCCCAAGGATGTCCCCAAGGATGTCCCCAGGACCACGAGGTCCCCATGGTGTCTTCAGGGCCACAGTGTCCCCAAGGGTGTCCCCAGGGCCACGGTGACCCCACGGTGTCCCCATGGTGTCCCCAGGGCCACAGTGTTCACATAGTGTCCCCAGGAATGTCCCCAGCGCCATGGTGTCCCCATAGTGTCCCCAAGGGTGTCCCCAGGGCCATGGTGTCCCCATAGTGTCCTCAGGGATGTCCCCAGGGCCATGGTGTCCCCATGGTGTCCCCAGGGCCACAGTGTTCACATAGTGTCCCCAAGGGTGTCCCAAGGGCTGTTGTGTCCCCATAGTGTCCCCATGGTGTCCCCAAGGATGTCCCCAGGACCACAAGGTCCCCATGGTGTCTTCAGGGCCATAGTGTCCCCAAGGGTGTCCCCAGGGCCATGGTGTCCCCACGCTGTCCCCATGGTGTCCCCAGGGCCACGGTGTCCCCATGGTGTCCCCAAGGATGTCCCCACGGCCATGGTGTCCTCATAGTGTCCCCATATCTGTGTGTCCCCAAGGCTCTTTGTCCTCATGTCTGTGTCCCTAAGGGTCACCTTGTCCCCATGTCTCTGTGTCACCAAGGAATTCCTTGTCCCCATGTCTGTGTCCCCAAATGTCTCCTTGTCCCCAGGTCTTGGTGTCCCCAAGGCTCCTTGTCCCCATGTCTGTGTCCCTAAGGGTCTCCTTGTCCCCATGTCCTGGTGTCCCCATGGCTGTGTGTCACCAAAGCTTCTTGTCCCTGTGTCTCTGTGTCCCCATGTCTGGGTGTCCCCATGTCCGGTTGTCCCCATGTCTGTGTCCCTAAGGGTCATTTGTCCCCACGTCACTGTGTCCCCACGTCTCTGTGTCCCCATGTCCGTGTGTCCCCAAGGGTCTCCTTGTCCCCATGTCCTGGTGTCCCCATATCTGTGTCCCTAAGGGTCATCTTGTCCCCATGTCTGTGTGTCCCCATATCTGTGTGTCCCCAAGGGTCTCCTTGTCCCCATGTCTGTGTCCCCAAGGGTCTCCTTGTCCCCATGTCTGTGTCCCCAAGGGGCTCATTGTCCCCATGTCTCGGTGTCCCCAATGCTCCTTGTCCCCATGTCCTGGTGTCCCCATGTCTCCATGTCCCCATGTCTGTGTGTCCCCATGTCTGTGTCCCCAAATGTCTCCTTGTCCCCAAGTCTTGGTGTCCCCAAGGCTCCTTGTCCCCATGTCTGTGTCCCTAAGGGTCTCCTTGTCCCCATGTCCTGGTGTCCCCATGGCTGTGTCCCCATGGCTGTGTGTCACCAAAGCTTCTTGTCCCTGTGTCTCTGTGTCCCCATGTCTGGGTGTCCCCATGTCTGGTTGTCCCCATGTCTGTGTCCCTAAGGGTCATTTGTCCCCACGTCACTGTGTCCCCACGTCTCTGTGTCCCCATGTCCGTGTGTCCCCATGTCTGTGTGTCCCCAAGGGTCTCCTTGTCCCCATGTCTGTGTGTCCCCATGTCCTGGTGTCCCCATGTCTGTGTCCCTAAGGGTCATCTTGTCCCCATGTCTGTGTGTCCCCATATCTGGGTGTCCCCATGTCTCAGTGTCCCCATGTCTGTGTGTCCCCAAGGGCTCCATGTCCCCATGTCCGTGTGTCCCCAAGGGTCTCCTTGTCCCCATGTCTGTGTCCCTAAGGGTCATCTTGTCCCCATGTCTGTGTGTCCCCATATCTGTGTGTCCCCAAGGGTCTCCTTGTCCCCATGTCTGTGTCCCCAAGGGGCTCATTGTCCCCATGTCTCGATGTCCCCAATGCTCCTTGTCCCCATATCCTGGTGTCCCCATGTCTCCTTGTCCCCATGTCTGTGTGTCCCCATGTCTGTGTCCCCAAGGTTCTCCTTGTCCCCATGTCTGTGTGTCCCCATGTCCTGGTGTCCCCATGTCTGTGTCCCCAAGGGGCTCCTTGTCCCCATGTCTGTGTGTCCCCAATGCTCCTTGTCCCCATGTCTGTGTGTCCCCATGTCTGTGTCCCCAAGGTTCTCCTTGTCCCCATGTCAGTGTCCCCAAATGTCTCCTTGTCCCCAAGTCTTGGTGTCCCCAAGGCTCCTTGTCCCCATGTCTGTGTCCCTAAGGGTCTCCTTGTCCCCATGTCCTGGTGTCCCCATGGCTGTGTCCCCATGGCTGTGTGTCACCAAAGCTTCTTGTCCCTGTGTCTCTGTGTCCCCATGTCTGGGTGTCCCCATGTCCGGTTGTCCCCATGTCTGTGTCCCTAAGGGTCATTTGTCCCCACGTCACTGTGTCCCCACGTCTCTGTGTCCCCATGTCCGTGTGTCCCCATGTCCATGTGTCCCCAAGGGTCTCCTTGTCCCCATGTCCTGGTGTCCCCATGTCTGTGTCCCTAAGGGTCATCTTGTCCCCATGTCTGTGTGTCCCCATATCTGTGTGTCCCCATGTCTCAGTGTCCCCATGTCTGTGTGTCCCCAAGGGCTCCGTGTCCCCATGTCCGTGTGTCCCCAAGGGTCTCCTTGTCCCCATGTCTGTGTCCCTAAGGGTCATCTTGTCCCCATGTCTGTGTGTCCCCATATCTGTGTGTCCCCAAGGGTCTCCTTGTCCCCATGTCTGTGTCCCCAAGGGGCTCATTGTCCCCATGTCTCGGTGTCCCCAATGCTCCTTGTCCCCATGTCCTGGTGTCCCCATGTCTGTGTGTCCCCATGTCTGTGTCCCCAAATGTCTCCTTGTCCCCAAGTCTTGGTGTCCCCAAGGCTCCTTGTCCCCATGTCTGTGTCCCTAAGGGTCTCCTTGTCCCCATGTCCTGGTGTCCCCATGGCTGTGTCCCCATGGCTGTGTGTCACCAAAGCTTCTTGTCCCTGTGTCTCTGTGTCCCCATGTCTGGGTGTCCCCATGTCCGGTTGTCCCCATGTCTGTGTCCCTAAGGGTCATTTGTCCCCACGTCACTGTGTCCCCACGTCTCTGTGTCCCCATGTCCATGTGTCCCCAAGGGTCTCCTTGTCCCCATGTCCTGGTG
The DNA here is from genome assembly GCF_964273445.1 of Streptopelia decaocto. Classification (NCBI taxonomy): domain Eukaryota; kingdom Metazoa; phylum Chordata; class Aves; order Columbiformes; family Columbidae; genus Streptopelia; species Streptopelia decaocto. Next base: position 14,042 of record NW_028116034.1, read on the forward strand.
TCCCCATGTCTGTGTCCCTAAGGGTCATCTTGTCCCCATGTCTGTGTGTCCCCATGTCTCCTTGTCCCCAAGGTTCTCCTTGTCCCCATGTCTGTGTCCCCAATGCTCCTTGTCCCCAAGTCTTGGTGTCCCCAAGGCTCCTTGTCCCCATGTCTGTGTCCCTAAGGGTCATCTTGTCCCCATGTCTGTGTGTCCCCATGTCTGTGTGTCCCCAAGGGGTTCATTGTCCCCATGTCTCGGTGTCCCCAATGCTCCTTGTCCCCATGTCCTGGTGTCCCCATGTCTCCTTGTCCCCATGTCTGTGTGTCCCTAAGAGTCATCTTGTCCCCATGTCTGTCTCTCCCCATGTCTGTGTGTCCCCAAGGCTCCTTGTCCCCATGTCTGTGTGTCCCCATGTCTCCTTGTCCCCATGTGTGTGTCCCCATGTCTCCTTGTCCCCATGTCTGTGTCCCCAAATGTCTCCTTGTCCCCAAGTCTTGGTGTCCCCAAGGCTCCTTGTCCCCATGTCTGTGTCCCTAAGGGTCATCTTGTCCCCATGTCTGTGTGTCCCCATGTCTCCTTGTCCCCATGTCTGTGTCCCCAAGGGGCTCATTGTCCCCATGTCTCGATGTCCCCAATGCTCCTTGTCCCCATATCCTGGTGTCCCCATGTCTCCTTGTCCCCATGTCTGTGTGTCCCCAAGGGTCTCCATGTCCCCATATCTATGTCCCCAAGGCTCCTTGTCCCCATGTCTATGTCCCCACATCCCCATGTCCCCCCATTGGCCACCCCCCAAGTGACAAAGACAACACGAGGTGACGACGGGGGGCGGGGGGGTCGATCCGAAGCTGCTTTATTGGCCACGTCGGGTTGGGGACAAGCACAGGGGACCAAGGTGTCCCCAAGACCGGGTCACAAACACAGCACAGGCAATTAATCATCATCATTATTAATTACAATAATAAAAAATTAAACATCTCCCGGGGGGGTCGGCGGCCCCCACGCAACAAAAATATATATAATATATAATATATAGAGAGAAAACAGAGTCGATGCTGGCGAAGCTCGGTGACACCAGATTGGGGACGGCGCAGGGTTGGGGACACCGGTGTCACCCATGCAGGAAGGGGGGGGACACGGAGCTGTTCACATTTGGGGGTGGGGACAAGCGGGATGGGCGCCCACCAAAGGTTGGGGGTGTTGGGGGGGTCACCTGGTGGCCCAGAGGTGGAGGTGGGTGGGGACGGCTAAGGAGGGGGGGGACATCGAGGGGGACACGGGGGGGACATCGCCAGGTGATGGGGGTGATGCCAGGAGCATGGGGACGCAATGGGGACATCTCCAAAGTGATGGAGATGCTGCGAGGACCATGGGGACACAATGGGGACATCTCCAAAGTGATGGAGATGCTGCGAGGACCATGGGGACACAATGGGGACATCTCCAGAGTGATGGAGATGCTATGGGGACACAGTGGGGACATCTCCGAAGTGATGGAGATGCTGCAAGGACCATGGGGACATCTCCAAAGTGATGGAGATGCTGTGAGGACCATGGGGACATCTCCGAAGTGATGGAGATGCTGCAAGGACCATGGGGACGCAGTGGGGACATCTCCAAAGTGGTGGAGATGATGTGGGGACCACGGGGACACAATGGGGACATCTCCAGGTGATGGAGATGTTGCGATGACCCACCTAAGGACGGTGGGGACACAATGGGGACATCCCCAAGTTAATGGAGATGCTGCGAGGACCATGGGGACATCTCCAAAGTGATGGAGATGCTGCAAGGACCATGGGGACACAATGGGGACATCTCCAAAGTGATGGAGATGCTATGGGGACACAATGGGGACATCTCCGAAGTGATGGAGATGCTGCAAGGACCATGGGGATGCAATGGGGACATCTCCAGGTGATGGAGATGTTGCGATGACCCACCTAAGGATAGTGGGGACACAGTGGGGACACAATGGGGACATCTCCAAAGTGATGGAGATGCTGCGAGGACCATGGGGACGCAATGGGGACATCTCCAAAGTGATGGAGATGCTATGGGGACACAGTGGGGACATCTCCAAAGTGATGGAGATGCTGCAAGGACCATGGGGACACAATGGGGACATCTCCAAAGTGATGGAGATGCTGTGAGGACCATGGGGACATCTCCAAAGTGATGGAGATGCTGCAAGGACCCACCTAAGGACAGTGGGGACACGGTGGGGACACAGTGGGGACATCTCCAAAGTGATGGAGATGCTGTGAGGACCCACCTAAGGACAGTGGGGACATGGTGGGGACACAATGGGGACATCTCCAAAGTGATGGAGATGCTATGGGGACACAATGGGGACATCTCCAAAGTGATGGAGATGCTGTGAGGACCATGGGGACATCTCCAAAGTGATGGAGATGCTGCAAGGACCCACCTAAGGACAGTGGGGACACGGTGGGGACACAGTGGGGACATCTCCAAAGTGATGGAGATGCTGTGAGGACCCACCTAAGGACAGTGGGGACACAGTGGGGACACAATGGGGACATCTCCAAAGTGATGGAGATGCTGCGAGGACCATGGGGACACAATGGGGACATCTCCAAAGTGATGGAGATACGGCAAGGACCCACCTAAGGACAGTGGGGACACGGTGGGGACATAATGGGGACATCTCCAAAGTGATGGAGATGCTGCAAGGACCCACCTAAGGACAGTGGGGACATGGTGGGGACACAATGGGGACATCTCCAAAGTGATGGAGATGCTGCAAGGACCATGGGGACATCTCCAGGTGATGGAGATGTTGCGATGACCCACCTAAGAACAGTGGGGACATGGTGGGGACACAATGGGGACATCTCCAAAGTGATGAAGATGCTGCGAGGACCATGGGGACACAATGGGGACATCTCCAAAGTGATGGAGATGCTGCAAAGACCATGGGGACATCTCCAAAGTGATGAAGATGCTGTGAGGACCATGGGGACATCTCCAGGTGATGAAGATGCTGCAAAGACCCCATAGAGTGGTGGCACAGCCACCTCTAAGGTGACCAAGGTGCCACGTGGACCCTCCTCTGGGAGGATGGAGATGCCGGGGACATCTCCAGTGTAACCGAAGTGACAGAGGGACCTTCCCAGGGTCAGCGAGATCAGGTGGGGACATCTCCAAGATGCAGGAGATGGTGGATGAACCCCCATGAGATGATGGGGATTGGACTAAGGTGGTGGTGGCAATTGGGTTGGAACATCTCCAGAAGGATGGAGAACCCCATGAGATGATGGGGATTGGGGACAAGACACTGTGGGTTGGTGGCAATCGGTCAGAACATCTCCAGAAGGATGGAGAACCCCCATGAGACAATGGGGATTAGATTAAGGTGATGGAGATACTGAAGGAACCTTCCCCAGGTGGTGACAATTGGTCGGAACATCTCCAGAAGGATGGAGAACCCCCATGAGATGATGGGGATTGGGGACAGACACCATGGGGACCATCCCGGGGTGGTGGTAATTGGTCAGAACATCTCCAGAAGGATGGAGAACCCCATGAGACGATGGGGATTGGACTAAGGTGGTGGTGGCAATTGGGTTGGAACATCTCCAGAAGGATGGAGAACCCCATGAGATGATGGGGATTGGGGACAGACACCATGGGGACCATCCCGGGGTGGTGGTAATTGGTCGGAACATCTCCAGAAGGATGGAGAACCCCCATGAGATGATGGGGATTGGGGACAGACACCATGGGGACCATCCCGGGGTGGTGGTAATTGGTCAGAACATCTCCAGAAGGATGGAGAACCCCATGAGACAATGGGGATTGGACTAAGGTGGTGGTGGCAATTGGGTTGGAACATCTCCAGAAGGATGGAGAACCCCCATGAGATGATGGGGATTGGGGACAGACACCATGGGGACCATCCCGGGGTGGTGGCAATTGGTCGGAACATCTCCAGAAGGATGGAGAACCCCCTGAGACGATGGGGATTGGACTAAGGTGGTGGTGGCAATTGGGTTGGAACATCTCCAGAAGGATGGAGAACCCCCATGAGATAATGGGGATTGGGGACAGACACCATGGGGACCATCCCGGGGTGGCGGCAATTGGTCGGAACATCTCTAGAAGGATGGAGACACCACAAGGACACCTCCAGAAGGATGGAGAACCCCATGAGATGATGGGGATTGGGGACAGACACCATGGGGACCATCCCGGGGTGGTGGTAATTGGTCGGAACATCTCCAGAAGGATGGAGAACCCCATGAGATGATGGGGATTGGGGACAGACACCATGGGGACCATCCCGGGGTGGTGGTAATCGGTTGGAACATCTCCAGAAGGATGGAGAACCCCCGTGAGATGGCCGAGATGCCACCAGAACAATGGGGACCCCCCATATTCACCTCCAAGACGTCCCCATCATCAACACCCAAAACTCCACGAGCCGACGCCACCTCACCAACCCAACCCATCCAAACCCAAAAAACGGCCCAAAAACCCCCCAAAAAACCACCACCCGGGGAGGGAGAAGGTGCCAAATTTTAAGGGGGGGGTCATTGGGGCCACCCCGAATTCACAACGCGAGGAGCGAGGGAGAATTCAAGGAGTCCGAGGACTGGTCGCTGCTGCTGCTCCGCTGATGTGACGCTCCGCAGGTGGTTCCCTCTGGGTGGGTGAAGACAAACGAAGACGTATAGGTTGGGTTAGGTGACATCGGGGACACCGAGGGGACATCGGGGCCGAAGCAGCAGCTGGGGAAGGGACCCTGGGAGCTCGGTTGATACGGACCCGGGGGGAGGAAGGTGACGGTGTCCACCGCCGGTTCTTCCTTGCTTAAGGTGCTCACCTCGGCGGGGCCGGCGCCCAACGTGGGGACGGCGCCCAAGGTGGTGGGGACGTCCTCAAAGGGGACCTTGCAGGCGGGGGCGTGGGCCACCAAGACGAACTCCAGGCGTTCCTTCTCCTTTTGGAGCTCGGCGATCTCCGACTCCAGTTCGGCTTTTTCCTCCTCCAATTGGTCCGTCTCCTGCTCGGGGGTGAGATTTGGGGACAATGTTGTCACCTCCAGGCCAAGCTTGGGGACATCAACCTCTTGTGGTCACCAGGATGAAGATGTTGCTCCATCCAACATCTCTGATGATCCATATCCCACCCTTGATGTCCCCTGTCATGGGGACAACGTTGTCCCCACCAGCCCAACCTTGGGGACATCAACCTCTCGTGGTCACCAGGATGGGGACATTGCTCCATCCAACATCTCTAATGATCCATATCCCACCCTTGATGTCCTCTGGTCATGGGGACAATGTTGGGGTCTCCATCTGATGTCCTCTGCTCATGGGGACAATGTTGTCCCCACCAGCCCAAGCTTGGGGACATCAGCCTCTTGTGGTCACCAGGATGGGGACGTTGCTCCATCCAACATCTCTGATGATCCATATGCAACCTCTAATGTCTCCTGATCATGGGGACAATGTTGTCCCCTCCATCAGCCCCATATCTCCATCTGTCACGAGCTTAGGGGGTCATTGTCACCTCCAGGCCAAGCTTGGGGACATCAATCTCTTGTGGTCACCAGGATGAAGATGTTGCTCCATCCAACATCTCTGATGATCCATATCCCACCCCTGATGTCCCCTGGTCATGGGCACAGCATTGTCCCCACGTCTCCATCTGATGTCCTCTGGTCATGGGGACAACGTTGTCCCCACCAGCCCAAGCTTGGGGACATCAACCTCTTGTGGTCACCAGGATGAAGATGTTGCTCCACCCAACATCTCTGATGATCCATATCCCACCCCTGATGTCCCCTGGTCATGGGCACAGCATTGTCCCCGTGTCTCCATCTGATGTCCCCTACTCATGGGGACAACGTTGTCCCCTCCAGGCCAATCTTGGGGACATCAACCTCTCGTGGTCTCCAGGATGGGGACATTGCTCCATCCAACATCTCTAATGATCCATATCCCACCCCTGATGTCTCCTGCTCATGGGGACAATGCTGTCCCCATGTCTCCATCTGATGTCCCCTGGTCATGGGGACAACGTTGTCCCCTCCAGGCCAACCTTGGGGACATCAACCTCTTGTGGTCACCAGGATGGGGACGTTGCTCCATCCAACATCTCTGATGATCCATATGCAACCTCTAATGTCTCCTGATCATGGGGACAATGTTGTCCCCTCCATCAGCCCCATATCTCCATCTGTCACCAGCTCAAGGGGTCATTGTCACCTCCAGCCCAAGCCTGGGGACATCAACCTCTTGTGGTCTCCAGGATGGGGACGTTGCTCCATCCAACATCTCTAATGATCCATATGCCACCCCTGATGTCCCCTGGTCATAGGGACAACATTGTCCCCATGAGTGGGGGACATCAGATGAAGACATGGGGACAACGTTGTCACCTCCAGGCCAAGCTTGGGGACATCAACCTCTTGTGGTCTCCAGGATGGGGATGTCGCTCCATCCAACATCTCTAGTGATCCATATTCAACCTCTAATGTCCCCTGGTCATGGGGACAGCATTGTCCCCACGTCTCCATCTGATGTCCTCTGGTCATGGGGACAACGTTGTCCCCACCAGCCCAAGCTTGGGAACATCGACCTCTTGTGGTCACCAGGATGGGGACGTTGCTCCATCCAACATCTCTGATGATCCATATGCAACCTCTAATGTCTCCTGATCATGGGGACAATGTTGTCCCCTCCATCAGCCCCATATCTCCATCTGTCACCAGCTCAAGGGGTCATTGTCACCTCCAGGCCAAGCTTGGGGACATCAACCTCTTGTGGTCTCCAGGATGGGGACGTTGCTCCATCCAACATCTCTAATGATCCATATGCCACCCCTGATGTCCCCTGGTCATAGGGACAACATTGTCCCCATGAGTGGGGGACATCAGATGAAGACATGGGGACAACGTTGTCACCTCCAGGCCAAGCTTGGGGACATCAGCCTCTTGTGGTCTCCAGGATGGGGATGTTGCTCCATCCAACATCTCTAGTGATCCATATTCAACCTCTAATGTCCCCTGGTCACGGGGACAGCATTGTCCCCGTGTCTCCATCTGATGTCCCCTGCTCATGGGGACAACGTTGTCCCCACCAGCCCAAGCTTGGGGACACCAACCTCTTGTGGTGTCCAGGATGGGGATGTTGCTCCATCCAACATCTCTAATGACCCATATCCCACCCCTGATGTCCCCTGCTCATGGGGACAATGCTGTCCCCGTGTCTCCATCTGATGTCCCCTACTCATGGGGACAGCGTTGTCCCCTTCATCCCAAGCTTGGGGACATCAACCTCTTGTGGTCTCCATGATGGGGACGTTGCTCCATCCAACATCTCTAATGACCGATATCCCACCTCTGATGTCCCCTGGTCATGGGGACAATGGTGTCCCCATGTCACCATCTAATGTCACCTAATCATGGGGTCAACATTGTCCCTTCCATCCCAAGCTTCGAGACACCAACCTCTTCTGGTCTCCATGATGGGGACATCGCTCCATCCAACACCTCTAATGATCCATATCCCACCCTTGATGTCCCTTGGTTGTGGGGACAACGTTGTCCCTGTGTCTCCATCTCATGTCTCCATCTCGTGTCTCCATCTCATGTCCCTACTCATGGGGACAACATTGTCCCCGTGTCTCCATCTGATGTCCCCTACTCATGGGGACAACATTGTCCCCTCCATCCCAAGCTTGGAGACACCAACCTCTTCTGGTCTCCATGATGGGGACATCACTCCATCCAACATCTCCAATGATCCATATGCCACCCCTGGTCGTGGGGACAACATTGTCCCCCTTCCACTGTCCCTCACCCGTGGGGACACCGCCATCCCCTTCCCATGTCCCCATGGCCTTGGGGACACCAAACCCCCCCATGGACCCCCCCCTATAGCCATCACCCCATCTCCCCATAACGTCCCCAAGCTGTTGTGTCCATCAACCGCGGCGCCACCGCATTGTCCCCAACGTCCCCAAGGTCCCCACCACTCACCGCCTGCAGCCGGTCCGTCAACTCCCGGCGCCGGTTCCGGCATTTGGCCGCCGCCAACTTGTTCCTCTCGCGCCGCACCCTCCTCTTCTCCTCCTCCTCCGGCGTCAACTGCGCGGGTGACAATGACAATCAGCCCCTTTGTCCCCAAGGTCCCATGGGTGGGGGTGGAGGGGACGAGGGGACACGGGGACGCCACTCACCGTCTCCTCGCGGCTGCGGCGCGGCCGGGCGCGGGTGGCGCGCGGTGGCGGCGCCACCGTCCCCGTGGCGAACGTCCCCAAGCCCGGCGTGGAGTAACTGGGTCCCGGGAGGTCGTAGGGGTCGACGGGTGGGGGTGGCGGCGGCGGGTGGGGGGGTTGGTGGGCCATGGGTGTCCCCGATTGGGCCACCGAGGAGATGAGCGTGGGTTGGACGAGCCACTGCAGGTCCTGGCTGGTGGTGATGGCCGTCACCGTGGGGACGAAGGAGCCGGGCATGTCCCCAAGGCCGCTGCACTCCTGGGGGGACAATGGGGGTTAGAGGGGGGGGGTGGGGATGGGGGGGCTGGCCCGAGTCGCATGGGGGTGGGTGGTGTCACTGTGGTGGGGTGGCCTTGTGACAATGGGATGACAATGTCCTGGTGGCACTGGGACCAACAATGTCCTTGTGACAATGGGACCAATGCACGATGTCCTTGTGACACTGACACCAACAATGTCCTTGTGGCACTGGGACCAACAACGTCCTCGTGACACCAGGACCAATGCACAGTGTCCTTGTGACACTGGGACCAACAATGTCCTTGTGACAATGGGATGACAATGTCCTGGTGGCACTGGGACCAACAATGTCCTTGTGACAATGGGACCAACAACGTCCTCGTGACAATGGGACCAACAATGTCCTCGTGACAATGGGACCAATGCACAATGTCCCTGTGACACTGGGACCGACAATGTCCTTGTGACACTGGGACCGATGCTCAATGTCCTTGTGACACTGACACCGACAACGTCCTTGTGACACTGGGACCAATGCACAGTCTCCTCGTGACACTGGGACCGACAACATCCTTGTGACACTGGGACCCACAATGTCCTTGTGACACCGGGACCAATGCACAATGTCCTTGTGACACTGACACCAACAACGTCCTTGTGACACCGGGACCGATGCTCAATGTCCTTGTGACACTGACACCAACAATGTCCTTGTGACACCAGGACCAATGCTCAATGTCCTGGTGACACTGGGACCAATGCGCGATGTCCTGGTGACACTGGGACCAACAACGTCCTTGTGACACTGGGACCAATGCACGATGTCCTTGTGACACTGACACCGACAATGTCCGTCTGACACTGACACCGACAATGTCCGTCTGACACTGACACCAATGCACAATGTCCTTGTGACACTGGGACCAATGCACAACGTCTTCGTGACACCGGGACCAACGATGTCCTCGTGACACCAGGACCAATGCACGATGTCCTTGTGACACTGGGACCGACAATGTCCTCGTGACACTGGGACCAATGCTCAATGTCCTTGTGACACCGGGACCAACAACGTCCTCGTGACACCGGGACCAATGCACAATGTCCTTGTGACACTGGGACCCACAACGTCCTCGTGACACCGGGACCAATGCTCAATGTCCTTGTGACACTGACACCAACAATGTCCTTGTGACGATGACATCAATGCTCAATGTCCTTGTGACACTGGGACCAACAACGTCCTTGTGACACCGGGACTGACAATGTCCTCGTGACACCGGGACCAATGCACAATGGCCTCGTGACACCGGGACCAATGCACAATGGCCTCGTGACACTGGGACTGACAATGTCCTTGTGACAACGGGACTGACAACGTCCCTGTGACACTGACACCAACAACGTCCTCATGACACTGGGACCAATGCACAACGTCCTCGTGACACTGGGACCAATGCTCAATGTCCCTGTGACACTGACACCAACAATGTCCTTGTGACACTGGGACCAACAACGTCCTTGTGACACTGACACCAACAATGTTCTTGTGACACCGGGACCAATGCACAATGTCCTTGTGACACTGACACCAACAATGTTCTTGTGACACCGGGACCAATGCACAATGTCCTTGTGACACTGACACCAACAATGTCCTCGTGACACCGGGACCAATGCACAATGTCCTTGTGACACTGACACCGACAATGTCCTTGTGACAATGACATCAATGCTCAATGTCCTTGTGACACTGGGACCAACAACGTCCTCGTGACACCGGGACCAATGCACAATGTCCTTGTGACACTGACACCAACAACGTCCTTGTGACACTGGGACCGATGCTCAACGTCCTTGTGACACTGACACCGACAATGTCCTTGTGACACTGGGACCAATGCACAACGTCCTGGTGACACTGACAATGTCCTGGTGACACTGACAATATCCCTGCGACACTGACAATGGGGGGGTTGCACGGGGCCCCCCCATTTGCACTGGGACACCCCCAGTTGCACCAGGACCCCCTGAACTGGGAGGGGGGGGTCACACAGGGATCCCCCCAGTTGCACCAGGACCCAATGGGGGGGTTTAATGAAGTCCCCCCATTTGCACTGGGACACCCCCAGTTGCACCAGGACCCAATGGGGGGGGTTGCACGGGACCCCCATCCAATAGAGGGGTTGCCTGGGCCGCCCCCCCCATGTGCATTAAGACACCCCCAGTTCACTGGAACCCAATGGGGGGGTTACACGCCCCCCTCCCCAATTACACTGGGACCCAATGTGGGTTTGCACGGGGCCCCCCCATTTGCACTGGGACACCCCCAGTTGCACCAGGACCCAATGGGGGGGTTTAATGGAGCCCCCCCATTTGCACTGGGAGACCCCCAGTTGCACCAGGACCCAATGGGGGGGTTTAATGGAGCCCCCCCCCCCCCATTTGCACTGGGACACCCCCAGTTGCACCAGGACCCAATGGGGGGGTTTAATGGAGCCCCCCCCCCATTTGCACTGGGACACCCCCAGTTGCACCGGAACCAATGGGGGGGTTTAATGGAGCCCCCCCATTTGCACTGGGACACCCCCAGTTGCACCGGGACCCAATGGGGGATTAACGGGACCCCCCCATTTGCACCGGGACCCCCTGAACCGGGGGGGGGGGAGAGAATCGCACAGTGACCGCCCCCCCCATCCACCAGCGCGCCACCGCGGGGAGGGGGCGTGGCCAACCACCAGCGCGCCTCAGCCAATCAGCGCGCCTCGGGGGCGTGGCCGCGCCTTGAGGGAGGCGTGGCCCGTCACCCTTAGCAACAAAGCGGGGGGGGGAGGCGGCGGCGGTTCCAAAATAAACCCCGCGCTGGCGCGCGCCCCGTACGCGCGCTGCGTCATCACGGAGGGTTCCCGCGCGTCACGCGTTTACGCACGACCCCGCCCACCCCTCGCCCAACCCCGCCCCCTGGTGGCCCCCGGAGGGGGGTAAACGCACTGACCTGCGCGGCCGCCGCCGCTCCGGGGCTCCCGAAGGAATCGACCGACGAAAGGTACTGAGATTCGGCCGAAGGGGACGAGCTGCAACGGGAACCGGAGTCGTAATCACCGGGGAAACCTTGGTACATGGCCCCGGGGGCGCGGGGGGGGCCGCCCCGCCACGCCAAGGCTGCGGGGGGTCAGGCGACCGGCATCCCGGTGGACCGAGCGACCCCCGTTCAGCCGCTCCGAGCCCCGGTTCGGCGGGACGAAGCGCCGGTGCAGCCGGTGCAGCCTCCGGTTGGCCGCTACGAGCCCCGGTGGATCGGTCCCCAAGCTCCGCTTCGCTGGTGCAAAGTCCCGGTGTGTTCCTACGACCCCCCGGTATCTCCGGTTGGCCGGTGTAAAGTCCCGTTTGGCCTCTAGAAGCTCCGGTAAATCCCTTTCGCAGGCTGCGGTTCAACCGCTGCGAGCCCCGGTATCTCCGGTTCGCCGGTCCAAAGTCCCGTTTGGCCTCTAGAAGCTCCGGTAAATCCCTTTCGCAGGCTGCGGTTCAACCGCTGCGAGCCCCGGTATCTCCGGTTCGTTCGCTATAAACCCCGGTGCATCCGTCCGAGCCTCCGGTTCGCCGCCACAAAGCGCCGTTATAAGCCCCGGTGCGTCCGTTCCCAAGCCCCGTTCCGCCTCTACGAACCCCGCTCCATCCGTTCCCAGCCTCCGCTTGGCTCCCACAACGTCCCGCTTCGCCGGTATAAAGTTCCGCAAGCCCCGTTAAATCCTTTCCCGGTCTCCGGTTCTCCGGTGCAATGTCCCGTTTGGTCGCTTCAAGCTCCGGTAAATCCCTTTGGAGGCTCCGGTTGAGCCGTTACGAGGCCCCGCTACATCCGTTCCATCCAAAACGATCCAAAAACCCGTATAATATAATAAAAAGCTCCCGGTAAAACTCTCTCCCGCCGCCGTTTCCCCCCGGTCTCCGCTTTTTATGAATGAACTCGCTCGCCGCCGCGCGCGCCGCTTTATACGGCGGCGCCCCGCCCCCTGCGCTGACGTCACAACCCCCGCCGCCGCTTCCCGGGGACCCCCGGGACCCCCCCGAGCGCTCCGTCCCCGTTTCCTCCGTTCCCTCCGTCGTTTTGAACCCCCAGGAACCGCCGCCGCCGTTAAGAGGCTCCGCTACGGGTGGGAAAACGGGGGGGATCCCTCGCCCCGCCCCTCCGGAGTTCCTGTGACGCAATTAGCCATATATGGGCTTGTCTCGGTGTGTTTGTTTGGTATCCTAGCAATGACGTCACAGGGAATCCCTTCGCCGCCGCCGCCGCCGCCGCCGAAAACGCGTATTAATAGAAACGGGCGCCGCGCGGTTCTAGAAACGGCGTGAAACATCCGGGGCCACCGGCCCGCACCCCCGGTAACCCCCCCCGGGACCCCCCCACCCCCCCCCACACCCCCCCCCACCAGTAACCGGGGGGGGGGGTCCGGTAATTGGGGGGGGGGGTCTCGGTACCGGGGCAATGGGAACTTTCCCCTGAGGCTTCACCGGCACCGGGGGGGTCCGGTAATTGGGTAATTGCGGGGGGGGTCCGGTAATTGGGTAATTGGGGGGGTTCCCGGTACCGGCCCAATGGGAACTTTCCCCTGGGGTGTTACCGGCACCGGGGGGGGTCCGGTAATTGGGGGGGTGGGGTCTCGGTACCGGGCCAATGGGAATTTTCCCCTGGGGTGTTACCGGCACTGGGGGGGTCCGGTAATTAGGGGGGGGGTCCGGTAATTGGGTAATTTGGGGGGGGGGGGGGGTCTCGGTACCGGACAATGGGATCTTTCCCCTGTGGTTTTACCGGTACCGGGGGGGGTCCGGTAATTGGGGGGGGTGTCCGGTAATTGGGGGGGGGTGTCCCGGTACCGGGCCAATGGGAACTTTCCCCTGGGGCTTTACCGGCACCGGGGGGGGTCCGGTAATTGGGTAATTGGGGGGGGGGCTCTCGGTACCGGGCCAATGGGAACTTTCCCCTGGGGTGTTACCGGCACCGGGGGGGTCCGGTAATTGGGAAGGGGGGGGTGCGGTAGTTGGGGGGGGGGGGGGGGGTCTCGGTACCGGGGCAATGGGATCTTTCCCTTGGGGTGTTACCGGCACCGGGGGGGGTCCGGTAATTGGGGGGGGGGGGGTGTCCGGTAATTGGGGGGGGGGGTCCCGGTACCGGGCCAATGGGATCTTTCCCCTGGGGTCTTACCGGCGCCGCAATGCAGAGCACCGGCGAGTGTCCGGTACCGGGAGGTGCCACCCCGGCTTGTATTCCCGGTACCGGTGTGATGGGGGGGGGGGGGGGGGTGTCACGGTCCCCATCCCCCTCACTCCCGTGATGGTCACGTGGTGGTGGGGGGGGTGTCCCGGGGCCGTCACCGGGGGCTGATGTCACCGGCGGGAACCGGCGCTGAGTCACGGCGGGGCCACGGTGACCGGGGGAGGGCAGTTCCCACGCCTCTTCATTCATTCATTCATTCATTCATTCATTCATTCATTCATTCATTCATTCATTCATTCATTCACACTCCGCCTCCCGCTTCTCACCCCCCGCCCTTTTGCCCTCACGTTGTCCCGGGTGGCCCCGGTTCCGGTGTTTCCCGGTGTCCTCCGGTGTTCCCGGCACCGGTGGCTCCAACCCCTGCATTCCGGGGTCCCGGGATCCCGGTCGGGATCTCCCCGGTCCGGTGTTTGGGTCGTGATGTCCCGGGTGGGTTGTCCCCGGTGTCCCCTCCCCTGTCCCGGTGTCCCCATGTCTGGGTTCCGGTGTCCCGGCCGGGATCTCCCCGGTGTCCCCTCCCCGGTCCCGGTGTCCGGGTTCCGGTGTCCCGGCCGGGATCTCCCCGGTGTCCCCTCCCCGGTCCCGGTGTCCCGGTGTCCCAGTGTCCCGGTGTCCGGGTTCCGGTGTCCCAGCCGGGATCTCCCCGGTGTCCCCTCCCCGGTCCCGGTGTCCCGGTGTCCGGGTCCCGGTGTCCCGGTCCCAGTGTCCCCTCCCCGGTGTCCCAGTGTCCGGGTCCCGGTGTCCCGGTGTCCCGGTGTCCCGGTGTCCGGGTTCCGGTGTCCCGGCCGGGCTGTCCCCGGTGTCCCCTCCCCGGTCCCGGTGTCCCGGTGTCCGGGTTCCGGTGTCCCGGCCGGGCTGTCCCCCGTGTCCCCTCCCCTGTCCCGGTGTCCCCTCCCCGGTGTCCCGGTGTCCCGGCCGGGTTGTCCCCGGTGTCCCCTCCCCGGTCCCGGTGTCCCCATGTCCGGGTTCCGGTGTCCCGGCCGGGATCTCCCCGGTGTCCCCTCCCCGGTCCCGGTGTCCCCATGTCCGGGTTCCGGTGTCCCAGCCGGGCTGTCCCCGGTGTCCCCTCCCCGGTCCCGGTGTCCCCATGTCTGGGTTCCGGTGTCCCGGCCGGGCTGTCCCCGGTGTCCCCTCCCCGGTGTCCCGGTGTCCGGGTTCCGGTGTCCCGGCCGGGCTGTCCCCGGTGTCCCCTCCCCAGTCCCGGTGTCCCGGTGTCCGGGTTCCGGTGTCCCGGCCGGGCTGTCCCCGGTGTCCCCTCCCCGGTCCCGGTGTCCCGGTGTCCGGGTTCCGGTGTCCCGGCCGGGATCTCCCCGGTGTCCCGGTGTCCGGGTTCCGGTGTCCCAGCCGGGATCTCCCCGGTGTCCCCTCCCCGGTGTCCCCGTCCCGTCCCCACGTGTCTCCCCGGTGTAAACACGCCGCGTGTCTCCCCGGCGACGGCGTTCCATGCCGCTGACGTCACCACGTCCGGCGTCTGTTGTTTACGTCGCGCGGCAACCGCCGTGGCCTTGGCAACGGGGCGGGGCCAGGGCGGGAGGGGGGCGTGGTTTGCGCCGCGGAGTTCCCGCGCGTTTCGCGGGACGGGAGGGGACACGGGGGGACACGGGGGGACACGGGGGAGGGGACCCAGGCGTCCAGGCTCCTCATGTCCCCCTGTGTCACCCTCTTGTCCCCCCGTGTCACCCTGTGTCACTTCCATGTCCCCTTGTGTCCCCCCATGTCACCCAGTGTCCCCCCATGTCACCCAGTGTCCCACCATGTCACCCTGTGTCCCCTCCATGTCACGCTGTGTCCCCCTCTTGTCCCCCCATGTCACCCTGTGTCCCCCCATGTCACCCTGTGTCCCTCTCTTGTCCCCCCATGTCACCCTGTGTCCCCCCATGTCACCTCGTGTCCCTCTCTTGTCCCCCCATGTCACCTTGTGTCCCCTCCATGTCACGCTGTGTCCCCCTCTTGTCCCCCCCATGTCACCCTGTGTCCCCCCATGTCACCTCGTGTCCCTCTCTTGTCCCCCCATGTCACCCTGTGTCCCCTCCATGTCACTTCGTGTCCCTCTCTTGTCCCCCCATGTCACCCTGTGTCCCCCCATGTCCCCCTGTGTCCCCCCATGTCACCTTATGTCCCTCTCTTGTCCCCCCATGTCACCCTGTGTCCCCCCATGTCACCTTATGTCCCTCTCTTGTCCCCCCATGTCACCCTGTGTCCCCCCATGTCACCTTATGTCCCCCTCTTGTCCCCCATGTCACCCTGTGTCCCCCCATGTCACCTTATGTCCCTCTCTTGTCCCCCCATGTCACCCTGTGTCCCCTCCATGTCACCCTGTGTCCCTCTCTTGTCCCCCCATGTCACCTTGTGTCCCCCCATGTCACCCTGTGTCCCCTCCATGTCACCCAGTGTCCCTCTCTTGTCCCCCCCATGTCACCCAGTGTCCCCCCATGTCACCTTATGTCCCTCTTTTGTCCCCCCCATGTCACCTCGTGTCCCTCTCTTGTCCCCCCATGTCACCCTGTGTCCCCCCATGTCACCTTGTGTCCCTCTCTTGTCCCCCCATGTCACCTTGTGTCCCCTCCATGTCACCTTATGTCCCTCTCTTGTCCCCCCATGTCACTTTGTGTCTCCCCATGTCACCCTGTGTCCCCCCATGTCACCTTATGTCCCTCTCTTGTCCCCCCATGTCACCCAGTGTCCCCCCATGTCACCTTATGTCCCTCTCTTGTCCCCCCATGTCACCTTGTGTCCCCCCATGTGACCTCGTGTCCCTCTCTTGTCCCCCCATGTCACCTTGTGTCCCCTCCATGTCACGCTGTGTCCCCCTCTTGTCCCCCCCATGTCACCCTGTGTCCCCCCATGTCACCTCGTGTCCCTCTCTTGTCCCCCCATGTCACCCTGTGTCCCTCTCTTGTCCCCCCATGTCACCTTGTGTCCCCCCATGTCACCCTGTGTCCCCCTCTTGTCCCCCCCATGTCACCCTGTGTCTCCCCATGTCACCTTGTGTCCCTCTCTTGTCCCCCCGTGTCACTTTGTGTCCCCCCATGTCACCTTGTGTCCCTCTCTTGTCCCCCCATGTCACCTTGTGTCCCCTCCATGTCACCTTATGTCCCTCTCTTGTCCCCCCATGTCACTTTGTGTCTCCCCATATCACCTTGTGTCCCTCTCTTGTCCCCCCATGTCCCCCCATGTCCCCCCCATGTCACCTTGTGTCCCTCTCTTGTCCCCCCATGTCACCCTGTGTCCCTCTCTTGTCCCCCCATGTCCCCCTATGTCCCCCCACTTCCCCTCCATGTCCCCCCCAGTGTCCCCATGTCCCCTTCACACCCCATTTGTCACAAGAGTCTTTATTAAAGTGTCCCCCCCCACGCAGGGGGGGGGTGGGACGGACATGGGGGGACCCCACTATTGTCCCCTCCCCGGTTGTCACCTCGGGGGGTGGGGACACACGGCGGGGGTCACTGTGGCTTCGCTTTGGCACTTGGGAGCTTGGCCTTGAACCTGGGGGAGGCGGGGCGGGACACGGGGTGACAATGGGGGGACACGGGGTGACATGGGGAGCCCGGACGCCTGGGTCCCCCCCGTGTCACCCCCGTGTCCCCCCCTCACCTGGCTCGGAGGTGACTCAGGTGGTTTCTTCCCAGACTCACGTACTGGTCAATCTGGGCCTTGGGGACAATTGGGGACATGAGGGGGGGGCAGAGGGGGACCCTGTGTCCCCCCCTGTCCCCACGTGTCCCCAAACTCTCCAGCCCCCTTGTCCCTCCATGTCCCCTGTGTCCCCTGGTGTCCCCAAACTCTCCAGCTCCAGTGTCCCCATGTCCCCTGGTGTCCTCCTGTGTCCCCTGGTGTCCCCAGCCCCCATGTCCCCTGGTGTCCCCAGACTCTCCAGTCCCCATGTCCCCATGTCCCTGTGTCCCCTGGTGTCCCTGTGTCCCCCTGTGTCCTCCCATGTCCCCTGGTGTCCCCAGCCCCCTTGTCCCCCCATGTCCCCTGGTGTCCCCGTGTCCCCCCATGTCCCCTGGTGTCCCCAGCCCCCATGTCCCCTATGTCCTCTGGTGTCCCCAGCCCCCATGTCCCCTGGTGTCCCCGTGTCCCCCCGTGTCCCCAGCCCCCATGTCCCCTGGTGTCCCCGTGTCCCCTGGTGTCCCCAGCCCCCATGTCCCCTGGTGTCCCCATGTCCCCCCGTGTCCCCAGCCCCATGTCCCCTGGTGTCCCCATGTCCCCCCGTGTCCCCAGCCCCCATGTCCCCTGGTGTCCCTGTGTCCCCCCATGTCCCCTGGTGTCCCCATGTCCCCCCGTGTCCCCAGCCCCCATGTCCCCTGGTGTCCTCCTGTGTCCCCTGCTGTCCCCTCGTGTCCCCTGGTGTCCCCAGCCCCCATGTCCCCGGGTGTCCCCATGTCCCCTCATGTCCCCTGGTGTCCCCAGCCCCCGTGTCCCCAGGTGTCCCCATGTCCCCTGGTGTCCCTGTGTCCCCCCATGTCCCCTGGTGTCCCCAGACTCTCCAGCCCCCGTGTCCCCATGTCCCCCTGTGTCCCCTCATGTCCCCTGGTGTCCCCTGGTGTCCCCAGCCCTCTCCAGCCCCCGTGTCCCCATGTCCCCCTGTGTCCCCCATGTCCCCCCATGTCCCCTGGTGTCCCCAGCCCTCTCCAGCCCCCATGTCCCCTGGTGTCCCCATGTCCCCTGGTGTCCCCGTGTCCCCCCATGTCCCCTGGTGTCCCCAGCCCTCTCCAGCCCCCATGTCCCCTGGTGTCCCCATGTCCCCTGGTGTCCCCAGCCCCCATGTCCCCTGGTGTCCCCAGCTCTCTCCAGCCCCCATATCCCCTGGTGTCCTCCTGTGTCCCCTGGTGTCCCCAAACTCTCCAGCCCCCTTGTCCCCATGTCCCCTGTGTCCCCTGGTGTCCCCAAACTCTCCAGCCCCCGTGTCCCCATGTCCCCCTGTGTCCCCCATGTCCCCTGTGTCCCCTGGTGTCCCCAAACTCTCCAGCCCCCGTGTCCCCATGTCCCCCTGTGTCCCCCATGTCCCCTGGTGTCCCCTGGTGTCCCCAGACTCTCCAGCCCCCGTGTCCCCATGTCCCCCTGTGTCCCCTCATGTCCCCTGGTGTCCCCTGGTGTCCCCAAACTCTCCAGCCCCCATGTCCCCATGTCCCCCTGTGTCCCCCATGTCCCCTGTGTCCCCTGGTGTCCCCAAACTCTCCAGCCCCCATGTCCCCATGTCCCTGTGTCCCCTGATGTCCCTGTGTCCCCCTGTGTCCCCCATGTCCCCTGGTGTCCCCTGGTGTCCCCAGCCCTCTCCAGCCCCCGTGTCCCCATGTCCCCCTGTGTCCCCCATGTCCCCTGGTGTCTCCTGGTGTCCCCAGCCCTCTCCAGCCCCCGTGTCCCCTGGTGTCCCCCCATGTCCCCTGGTGTCCCCAGCCCCCATGTCCCCCATGTCCCCTGGTGTCCCCAGCCCTCTCCAGCCCCCGTGTCCCCTGGTGTCCCCCCATGTCCCCTGGTGTCCCCAGCCCCCATGTCCCCTGTGTCCCCTGGTGTCCCCAGCCCTCTCCAGCCCCTGTGTCCCCATGTCCCCTGGTGTCCCTGTGTCCCCCCGTGTCCCCTGGTGTCCCCAGCCCTCTCCAGCCCCTGTGTCCCCTGGTGTCCCCCCATGTCCCCTGGTGTCCCCGTGTCCCCCCATGTCCCCTGGTGTCCCCAGCCCCCATGTCCCCTGTGTCCCCTGGTGTCCCCAGCTCTCTCCAGCCCCCATGTCCCCTGGTGTCCCCGTGTCCCCCGGTGTCCCCGTGTCCCCCGGTGTCCCCTGGTGTCCCCATACCTGGTAGTGCCGGTAGAGCACGGGGAAGGTGAATGCGCAGATGACACCTTGACAGGGGGGGACATTGTCACACACAGTCCCCGTCCTGTCCCCCTGTCCCCATCCCAGTGATGTCCTTGTCCCCAAGCTGGTGCCACCCCCCCGGTGACATCCCTGTCCCCCTCCCGGTGCCACCGCTGTCCCCAAGCCAGTGCCATCCCCATTGCGGTCACCTCCCTGTCCCCCTTCCGGTGCCACCCCCTTGGTGACATCCCTGTCCCCCTCCCGGTGCCACCACTGTCCCCAAGCCAGTGCCACCCCCTTGGTGACATCCCTGTCCCCCTCCTGGTGCCACCGTTGTCCCCAAGCCGGTGCCACCCCCATTGTGGTGACCTCCCTGTCCCCCTCCCGGTGCCACCCCCTCGGTGACATCCCTGTCCCCATCCCGGTGCCACCACTGTCCCCAAGCCAATGACACCTCCATTGCGGTGACATCCCTGTCCCCCTCCAGGTGCCACCCCCTTGGTGACCTCCCAGTGCCACCACTGTCCCCAAGCCAGTGCCACCCACTTGGTGACCTCCCTGTCCCCTTCCCAGTGCCACCACTGTCCCCAAGCCAATGCCACCCCCTTGGTGACCTCCCTGTCCCCCTCCCGGTGCCACCCCCTCGGTGACATCCCTGTCCCCCTCCTGGTGCCACCGCTGTCCCCAAGCCAATGCCACCCCCTTGGTGACCTCCCAGTGCCACCACTGTCCCCAAGCCAATGCCACCCCATTGGTGACATCCCTGTCCCCCTCCTGGTGCCACCGCTGTCCCCAAGCCAATGACACCTCCATTGCGGTGACATCCCTGTCCCCCTCCCGGTGCCACCCCCTTGGTGACACCCCTGTCCCCTTCCCGGTGTCACCCCCTTGGTGACATCCTTGTCCCCATCCCGGTGCCACCACTGTCCCCAAGCCAATGACACCTCCATTGCGGTGACATCCCTGTCCCCCTCCAGGTGCCACCCCCTTGGTGACCTCCCAGTGCCACCACTGTCCCCAAGCCAATGCCACTCCCATTGCAGTCACCTCCCTGTCCCCCTCCCGGTGTCACCCCCTTGGTGACACCCCTGTCCCCCTCCCGGTGCCACCCCCGGTGCCGTCATTGTCCCCTACCGGCCCCCAGCAGCGTCACCCCGTTGCAAACGGCCCCCACGTAGGTCAGCAGGTAGAAGAAGAAGGCGAACTGGGACAATGACACAACACCCGCCGTGTCACCCTCCCTGTCACCCCCCCTGACATTGTCCCCAAGGCCACCAGCCTCCTCGGACCCCCAGGACATTGTCCCCATGTCCCCCCTATGCCCCAGTGTCCCCTTGCCCCCCATGTCCCCAGTGTCCCCCCACACCCCTGATGTCCCCAGTGTCCCCCATGTCCCCTCCATGTCCCCAGTGTCCCCATGTCCCCAGTGTCCCCCCCACACCCCTGATGTCCCCATGTCCCCAATGACCCCCATGTCCCCATTGTTCCCCATGTTCCCCCAGTGTCCCCATGTCCCCAGTGTCCCCCGTGTCCCCTGTGTTCCCCATTTCCATAGTGTCCCCCACATCCCCATGTCCCCAGTGTCCCCCCCATGCCCCTGGTGTCCCCATGTCCCCAGTGTCCCCCATGTCCCCATTGTCCCCCATGCCTCCAGTGTCCCCCCATGTCCCCAGTGTCCCCGGTGTCCCCCCACGTCCCCAGTGTCCCCCACATGCCCCTGGTGTCCCCATGTCCCCATGCCCCCCATGTCCCCAGTGTTCCCCCATGCACCTGTGTCCCCATGTCCCCGGTGTCCCCCCCACAGGCCTGATGTCCCCATGTCCCCAGTGTCCCCCCCATGCCCCTGTTGTCCCCATGCCTCTGGTGTGCCCATGTCCCCAATGTCCCCCATGCCCCCCACATCCCCATGTCCCCAGTGTCCCCCATGCCCCCATGTCCCCTCGTCCCCAGTGTCCCCCATGTCCCCACATCCCCATTCTCCCCACTGTCCCCACATCCCATTCTCCCCACTGTCCCCATGTCCCCATTCTCCCCAGTGTCCCCATTGGTGTCCCCATGTCCCCATTGTCCCCCATATCCCCAATGTCCCCATATCCCCATTGTCCCCCATATCCGCATTGTCCCCATATCCCCAGTGTCCCCGTGTCCCCATTGTCCCCCATGTCCCCATTGTCCCCATATCCCCGATGTCCCCATTGTCCCCAATGTCCCCATGGTCCCCCATATCCCCAGTGTCCCCATTGTCCCCCATATCCCCATTGTCCCCCATATCCCCCCATGTCCCCATGCCCCCAGTGTCCCCCATGTCCCCAGTGTCCCCCATTGTCCCCCATATCCCCAATGTCCCCATTGTCCCCCATATTCCCCCATGTCCCCAGTGTCCCCAATGTCCCCATTGTCCCCCATATCCCTGATGTCCCCATTGTCCCCCATATCCCCATTGTCCCCCATATCCCCAATGTCCCCATTGTCCCCCATATCCCCATTGTCCCCCATATCCCCCCATGTCCCCAGTGTCCCCATGTCCCCCATATCCCCCCATGCCCCCCATGTCCCCACATCCCCAGTGTCCCCCATGTCCCCACGTCCCCAGTGTCCCCCATGCCCCCCCATGCCCCTGATGTCCCCGTGCCCCCCACATCCCCATATCCCCCCATGTCCCCACATCCCCAGTGTCCCCCATGTCCCCAGTGTCCCCCCATGCCCCCCATGTCCCAGTGTCCCCCATATCCCGCCATGTCCCCACGTCCCCAGTGTCCTCCATATCCCCCATATTCCCCCATGTCCCCAGTGTCCCCCATGTCCCCAGTGTCCCCCATATCCCCAATGTCCCCATTGTCCCCCATGTCCCCATTGTCCCCCATATCCCCCCATGTCCCCATGCCCCCAGTGTCCCCCATGTCCCCAGTGTCCCCCGTTGTCCCCCATATCCCCAGTGTCCCCATTGTCCCCCATATCCCCAATGTCCCCATTGTCCCCCATATCCCCCCATGTCCCCAGTGTCCCCCATGTCCCCCATATCCCCGATGTCCCCATTGTCCACATTGTCGCCAATGTCTCCATGGTCCCCCATATCCCCAATGTCCCCATTGTCCCCCATATTCCCCCATGTCCCCAGTGTCCCCCATGTCCCCAGTGTCCCCCATTGTCCCCCATATCCCTGATGTCCCCATTGTCCCCCATATCCCCATTGTCCCCCATATCCCCATTGTCCCCCATATCCCCAATGTCCCCATTGTCCCCCATATCCCCATTGTCCCCCATATCCCCCCATGTCCCCAGTGTCCCCATTGTCCCCCATATCCCCCATGTCCCCACATCCCCAGTGTCCCCCATGTCCCCATGTCCCCACGTCCCCCATGCCCCCCCATGCCCCTGATGTCCCCGTGCCCCCCACATCCCCATATCCCCCCATGTCCCCACATCCCCAGTGTCCCCCATGTCCCCAGTGTCCCCCCATGCCCCCCATGTCCCAGTGTCCCCCATATCCCCCCATGTCCCCACGTCCCCAGTGTCCTCCATATCCCCCATATCCCCCCATGTCCCCACGTCCCCAGTGTCCCCTATGTCCCCATGTCCCCCATATCCCCGATGTCCCCATTGTCCACATTGTCGCCAATGTCCCCATGGTCCCCCATATCCCCAACGTCCCCATTGTCCCCCATATCCCCCCATGTCCCCATGCCCCCATTGTCCCTCATATCCCCAATGTCCCCATTGTCCCCCATGTCCCCATTGTCCCCCATATCCCCCCATGTCCCCATGCCCCCAGTGTCCCCCATGTCCCCATTGTCCCCATTGTCCCCCATATCCCCCCATGTCCCCACATCCCCATGTCCCCCCATGTCCCCCCGCCCCCCCCCGCGGTCCGGGTCACCTTGAGGGACTCGGGGACGCTCTGGACCAGGAAGAGGCGGGTGAGGGTGCGGGTGGCGGTGACGAGGTGACGCGCCAGGCGCCGCGCCCAGCGCCGCTGCTGCTCGGGGCTCAGCCCCACGGGGGCCTCCTGCGCCCTGCGGGGACATGGGGACACCGTGGGGACATGGGGACATGGGGGTCATGGGGGACACTGGGGACATGGGGACAGCAGGGCCATGGGGGGAACCTGGGGATATGGGGGTCATGGGGGACACTGGGGACATCAGGGGCATGGGGGACACTGGGGACATGGGGACACTGGGGACATGGGGACAGCAGGGGCATGGGGGACACTGGGGACATGGGGACACGGGGGACATGGGGGGGATACTGGGGACATGGGGACATCAGGGACATGGGGGGGAACCTGGGGACATGGGGACAGCAGGGCCATGGGGGGACACTGGGGACATCAGGGGCATGGGGGACACTGGGGACATGAGGACACTGGGGACATGGGGACGCTGGGGATATGGGGACATCAGGGGCATGGGGGGACACTGGGGACATGAGGACACTGGGGACATGGGGATGCTGGGGATATGGGGACATCAGGGGCATGGGGGACACTGGGGACATGAGGACACTGGGGACATGGGGATGCTGGGGATATGGGGACATCAGGGGCATGGGGGGACAGTGGGGACATGGGGACATGGGGGGGAACCTGGGGACATGGGGACACTGGGGACATGGGGACACTGGGGACATGGGGGGACACTGAGGACATGGAGACATTAGGTGCATGGGGGGGACACAGGGGACATGGGGACACTGGGGACATGGGGATGCTGGGGATGTGGGGACACTGGGGACATGGGGGGACACTGGGGACATGGGGATGCTGGGGATATGGGGACACTGGGGATATGGGGACATCAGGGGCATGGGGGACACTGGGGACATGGGGACACTGGGGACATGGGGATGCTGGGGACATGGGGACACTGGGGATATGGGGACATCAGGGGCATGGGGGGGACACTGGGGACATGGGGACACTGGGGACATGGGGATGCTGGGGATATGGGGACAGCAGGGGCATTGGGGACACTGGGGACATGAGGACATGGGGATGCTGGGGATATGGGGTCACCAGGGGCATGGGGGGGAACCTGGGGACACTGGGGACATGGGGACACTGGGGACATGGACAGGAACCTGGGGACATGGGGACACGGGGGCACTGGGGACGTGGGGGGGGACATTGGGACACTGGGGGCATGGGGGACACTGGGGGCATGGGGACACTGGGGACATGGGGGGGAACCTGGGGATATGGGGGTCATGGGGGACACTGGGGACATGGGGACACTGGGGACATGGGGACAGCAGGGGCATGGGGGGTGTGGGGGACACTGGGGATGTGGGGACATGGGGGATATGGGGGACAAGGGGGACAATGTGGACAATGGGGACATCGGGGATATGGGGACAATGGGGACATGGGGACAATGGGAACACTGGGGATATGGGGACAATGTGGATATGGGAGACAATGGGGATATGGGGACATGGGGGACAATGGGGATATGGGGGCATGGGGACACCAATGGGGACACTGGGGAGAATGGGGACATGGGGACAGTGGGGAGAATGGGATGTGGGGACATGGGGGACACTGGGGGACACTGGGGATGTGGGGACATCAGGGGCATGGGAGGGACATGGGGGACACTGGGGACGTGGGGATGTGGGGACATGGGGGACACTGGGGACATGGGGGGCATGGGGGACACTGGGGACATGGGGATGTGGGGACATGGGGGACACTGGGGACATGGGGATGTGGGGGGCATGGGGACATCAAGGGCATGGGGGACACTGGGGATATGGGGACATCAGGGACATGGGGGGGACACTGGGGACATGGGGACATCAGGGGCATGGGGGGGACACTGGGGACATGGGCATGCTGGGGACATGGGGACATCAGGAGCATGGGGGGGACACTGGGGACATGGGGGACATGGGGGGGACACGGGGGACATGGGGGTCATGGGGTCGCCAAGAGCATGGGTGCCAATGCCACCCCCCATGCTGTGCCCCACGTGTCACCCCATTGGGTGACAACGCCCCCCCCTTGCTGTCCCCGCGCTGTCACTCACGGGCAGGGCTGTCCCGGCGCCGGGTGTCTCCGCAGCACGCGCAGGGTGAGGCGGCGCAGGCGCAGGGTGCCGGTGACGGCCAGCGCCGCCAGCGCCGCGTGCGACAGCACGGTGACCGCGCCGAACCGCGCCAGGCAGCCCAGCGTCCCCAGCGTCCCCAGCAGCGCCAGCGCCGACCGCCCCGGCGCCTCCCAGTACAGCAGCCGCCACACTGCGGGGACACCAGTGCTCCCAGTATCGCCCCAGTGCTCCCAGTAGCCACCCAGTGCTCCCAGTAGCCACCCCAGTGCTTCCCGGTATCTCCCAGTGCCCCCCAATATCCACCCCAGTGTCTCCCAGTATCCACCCCAGTGCTTCCCAGTATCTCCCAGTGCCCCCCAATATCCACCCCAGTGCCTCCCAGTACATCCCAGTGCCCCCCAGTACCCCCAGTGTCCACCCCAGTGTCTCCCAGTATCCACCCCAGTGCCTCCCAGTATCTCCCAGTGCTCCCAGTGCCCCCCAGTATCCACCCCAGTGTCTCCCAGTATCTCCCAGTGCTCCCAGTATCCACCCCAGTGTCTCCCAGTGCCCCCCAGTATCCACCCCAGTGCCTCCCAGTATCTCCCAGTGCCCCCAGTATCCACCCCAGTGTCCCCAGTGCCTCCCAGTATCTCCCAGTGCTCCCAGTATCCACCCCAGTGTCTCCCAGTATCCACCCCAGTGCTTCCCGGTATCTCCCAGTGTCTCCCAGTATCCACCCCAGTGCTCCCAGTATCCACCCCAGTGCCTCCCAGTGCATCCCAGTGCCCCCCAGTACCCCCAGTATCCGCCCCAGTGCTCCCAGTATCGCCCCAGTGCTTCCAGTAGCCACCCCAGTGCTTCCCAGTATCTCCCAATGCCCCCCAGTATCCACCACAGTGTCTCCCAGTATCCACCCCAGTGCTCCCAGTATCCACCCCAGTGCCTCCCAGTGCATCCCAGTGCCCCCCAGTACCCCCAGTGTCCACCCCAGTGTCTCCCAGTATCCACCCCAGTGCCTCCCAGTATCCACCCCAGTGCCTCCCAGTGCTCCCAGTATCCACCCCAGTACCCCCAGTATCCACCCAGTGCTTCCCAGTATCTCCCAGTGCTCCCCAGTGCCCCCCAGTATCCACCCCAGTGCCTCCCAGTATCTCCCAGTATCTCCCAGTATCCCCCCCAGTGCCCCCAGTATCCACCCCAGTGCCCCCCAGTATCCCCCCCAGTGCCCCCAGTATCCCCCCCAGTGCCTCCCAGTGCCCCCCACCCACCTGTCCCCTCCATGGCTCCCGCGGGTGCTGCTGGGAAGGGGGGGGGGACACTTTGGGGGGGGGGGGGTGTCACCCCTATTTTTACCCACCAATCCCGCCCGGACGCCTGGGTCCACCCTGCAACCGGACCCCCCCCCCCGCCACCTGTCCCCACCCCCCCGCAACGTCCCCGAGACTCCTGATTGGTCGCTCACCCCATCCATCACCTCCCAGCGGGCTCGCTGACTGGTCGGGAGGAGCTGGGGGCGGCTCCGGGATTTTGGGGGGGGCCGGGGGGGGCGCGGGGGGTGGTGTGGGCGGGGGGGGGGGCCCTGCGGGGTGACAAGGGGAGTGGGGGGGGGTCAGGGGACACTTGGGGACCCCTCTGTTGTCCCCGACCCCCCGAGATCCCCCCATTGTCCTCAACCCCCCCCGCCACGGGTCCCCCCATTGGTCCCTGGGGGGGACCCCCCTATTGGTCCCGACCCCCAATTGACCCCGCCCACCCCGGGTCCCCCCATTGGTCCCGACCCTCCAATTGACCCCGCCCACCCCGGGTCCCCCCATTGTCCCCAACCCCCCGTATTGTCCCCGACCCCCCCCCCCCACCAGGGTCCCCCATTGTCCCTGAGACCCCCCCCATCACCCCAAATTAACCCCCACCCCGGGTCCCCCCATTGCCCCTGAGACCCCCCCCGGGTCCCCCCATTGGTCCCGACCCCCCAGTTTTCCCCACCCCCCCGGGACCCCCCCATTGGTCCCGACCCCCCAATTGTCCCCGCCCCCCCCGGGCCCCCCAATTGGTCCCGCCCCCCCAATTGTCCCCGCCCCCCCCGGGACCCCCAATTGATCCCGACCCCCCCAATTGTCCCCGCCCCCCCCGTTCCCCCATTGGTCCCGACTCCCCCTGGGACCCCCGAACCCCCCACCCCCCAAATTCCCCCCCCAATGTATGTCCCCCCCCCATACCCAGTCTCATGGGGGGCTCCTCAACTTCCGGCCCCCCCCA
>NW_028116033.1:0-68945 GCF_964273445.1 Streptopelia decaocto
TCAAAAAATTGCTAAAATTCCAGTTGAAATTTTTCAAAGTCCCTTAAAAGTTTTCCAATTTTTGTCCCAATTCTTCCCATTCCCATTGAAACTTTTCAAATCCTCTCAAAATTGTTGAATTCTGTTAAAGCTTTTAAAATTCTCTCTAGAATTTCAAAATCCATGTCCACATGTTTACAATTTCACGTCAAAAAATGGCTAAAATTCCAGTTGAAATTTTTTCAAAGTCCCTTAAAATTTTCCAATTTTTATCCCAATTCTTCCCATTCCCATTGAAACTTTTCAAATCCCTCTCAAAATTGTTGAAATTCTGTTGAAGCTTTTAAAATTCTCTCTAGAATTTTCAAAATCCATGTCCACATGTTTACAATTTCACGTCAAAAAAATGCTAAAATTCCAGTTGAAATTTTTTCAAAGTCCCTTAAAAATTTTCCAATTTTTGTCCCAATTCTTCCCATTCCCATTGAAACTTTTCAAATCCCTCTCAAAATGTTGAAATTCTGTTGAAGCTTTTAAAATTCTCTCTAGAATTTTCAAAATCCATGTCCACATGTTTACAATTTCACGTCAAAAAATGGCTAAAATTCCAGTTGAACTTTTTTCAAAGTCCCTTAAAAATTTTCCAATTTTTGTCCCAATTCTTCCCATTCCCATTGAAACTTTTCAAATCCCTCTCAAAATTGTTGAAATTCTGTTGAAGCTTTTAAAATTCTCTCTAGAATTTTTCAAAATCCATGTCCACATGTTTACAATTTCACGTCAAAAAAATGCTAAAATTCCAGTTGAAATTTTTTCAAAGTCCTTAAAAATTTTCCAATTTTGTCCCAATTCTTCCCATTCCCATTGAAACTTTTCAAATCCCTCTCAAAATTGTTGAAATTCTGTTGAAGCTTTTAAAATTCTCTCTAGAATTTTCAAAATCCATGTCCACATGTTTACAATTTCACGTCAAAAAATGGCTAAAATTCCAGTTGAAATTTTTCAAAGTCCTTAAAAATTTTCCAATTTTTATCCCAATTCTTCCCATTCCCATTGAAACTTTTCAATCCCTCTCAAAATTGTTGAAATTCTGTTGAAGCTTTTAAAATTCTCTCTAGAATTTTCAAAATCCATGTCCACATGTTTACAATTTCACGTCAAAAAATGGCTAAAATTCCAGTTGAAATTTTTCAAAGTCCCTTAAAAATTTTCCAATTTTTGTCCCAATTCTTCCCATTCCCATTGAAACTTTTCAAATCCCTCTCAAAATTGTTGAAATTCTGTGAAGCTTTTAAAATTCTCTCTAGAATTTTCAAAATCCATGTCCACATGTTTACAATTTCACGTCAAAAAATTGCTAAAATTCCAGTTGAAATGTTTTCAAAGTCCCTTAAAAATTTTCCAATTTTTGTCCCAATTCTTCCCATTCCCCATTGAAACTTTTCAAATCCCTCTCAAAATTGTTGAAATTCTGTTGAAGCTTTTAAAACTCTCTCTAGAATTTTCAAAATCCATGTCCACATGTTTACAATTTCACGTCAAAAAATTGCTGAAATTCCAGTTGAAATTTTTTCAAAGTCCCTTAAAATTTTCCAATTTTTGTCCAATTCTTCCCATTCCATTGAAACTTTTCAAATCTCTCTCAAAATTGTAGAAATTCTGTTAAAACTTTTAAAATTCTCTCTAGAATTTTCAAAATCCATGTCCACATGTTTACAATTTCACATAAAAAAATGCTAAAATTCCAGTTGAAATTTTTTCAAAGTCCCTTAAAAATTTTCCAATTTTTGTCCCAATTCTTCCCATTCCCTTGAAACTTTTCAAATCCCCTCTCAAAATTGTTGAAATTCTGTTGAAGCTTTTAAAATTCTCTCTAGAATTTTCAAAATCCATGTCCACATGTTTACAATTTCACGTCAAAAATGGCTAAAATTCCAGTTGAAATTTTTTCAAAGTCCCTTAAAAATTTTCCATTTTTTGTCCCAATTCTTCCCATTCCCATTGAAACTTTTCAAATCCCTCTCAAAATTGTTGAAATTCTGTTGAAGCTTTTAAATTCTCTCTAGAATTTTCCATATCCATGTCCACATGTTTACAATTTCACGTCCAAAAAATTGCTAAAATTCCAGTTGAAATTTTTTCAAAGTCCCTTCAAAATTTTTCCAATTTTTGTCCCAATTCTTCCCATTCCCATTGAACTTTTCAAATCCCTCTCAAAATTGTGGAAATTCTGTTAAAGCTTTTAAAATTTCTCTCTAGAATTTTCAAAATCCATGTCCACATGTTTACAATTTCACGTCAAAAAATGGCTAAAATTCAGTTGAAATTTTTCAAAGTCCCTTCAAAATTTTCCAATTTTTGTCCCAATTCTTCCCATTCCCATTGAAACTTTTCAAATCCCTCTCAAAATTGTAGAAATTCTGTTGAAGCTTTTAAATTCTCTCTAGAATTTTCAAAATCCATGTCCACATGTTTACAATTTCACGTCAAAAAATGCTAAAATTCCAGTTGAAATTTTTTCAAAGTCCCTTAAAAATTTTCCAATTTTTGTCCCAATTCTTCCCATTCCCATTGAAACTTTTCAAATCCCTCTCAAAAGTGTTGAAATTCTGTTGAAGCTTTTAAAATTCTCTCTAGAATTTTCAAAATCCATGTCCACATGTTTACAATTTCACGTCAAAAAATGGCTAAAATTCCAGTTGAAATTTTTTCAAAGTCCCTTAAAAATGTTCCAATTTTTGTCCCAATTCTTCCCATTCCCATTGAAACTTTTCAAATCCCTCTCAAAATTGTTGAAATTCTCTTGAAGCTTTTAAAATTCTCTCTAGAATTTTCAAAATCCATGTCCACATGTTTACAATTTCACGTCAAAAAAAATGCTAAAATTCCAGTTGAAATTTTTCAAAGTCCCTTAAAAATTTTCCAATTTTTGTCCCAATTCTTCCCATTCCCATTGAAACTTTTCAAATCCCTCTCAAAATGTTGAAATTCTGTTGAAGCTTTTAAAATTCTCTCTAGAATTTTCCAAATCCATGTCCACATGTTTACAATTTCACGTCAAAAAATGGCTAAAATTCCAGTTGAAATTTTTCAAAGTCCCTTCAAAATTTTCCAATTTTTGTCCCAATTCTTCCCATTCCCATTGAAACTTTTCAAATCCCTCTCAAAATTGTTGAAATTCTGTTGAAGCTTTTAAAATTCTCTCTAGAATTTTCAAAATCCATGTCCACATGTTTACATTTCACGTCAAAAAATGGCTAAAATTCCAGTTGAAATTTTTTCAAAGTCCCTTAAAAATTTTCCCATTTTTGTCCCAATTCTTCCCATTCCATGAAACTTTTCAAATCCCTCTCAAAATTGTTGAAATTCTGTTGAAGCTTTTAAAATTCTCTCTAGAATTTTCAAAATCCATGTCCACATGTTTACAATTTCACGTAAAAAAAATGCTAAAATTCCAGTTGAAATTTTTTCAAAGTCCTTAAAATTTTTCCAATTTTTGTCCCAATTCTTCCCATTCCCATTGAAACTTTTCAAATCCCTCTCAAAATTGTTGAAATTCTGTTGAAGCTTTTAAAATTCTCTCTAGAATTTTCAAAATCCATGTCCACATGTTTACAATTTCACGTCAAAAAATGGCTAAAATTCCAGTTGAAATTTTTTCAAGTCCCTTAAAAATTTTCCAATTTTTGTCCCAATTCTTCCCATTCCCATTGAAACTTTTCAAATCCCTCTCAAAATTGTTGAATTCTGTTGAAGCTTTTAAAATTCTCTCTAGAATTTTCAAATCCATGGCCACATGTTTACAATTTCACGTCAAAAAATGGCTAAAATTCCAGTTGAAATTTTTCAAAGTCCCTTAAAAATGTTCCAAGTTTTGTCCCAATTCTTCCCATTCCCATTGAAACTTTTCAAATCCCTCTCAAAATTGTTGAAATTCTGTTGAAGCTTTTAAAATTCTCTCTAGAATTTTCAAAATCCATGTCCACATGTTTACAATTTCACGTCAAAAATGGCTAAAATTCCAGTTGAAAATTTTTTCAAAGTCCCTTAAAAATGTTCCAATTTTTGTCCCAATTCTTCCCATTCCCATTGAAACTTTTCAAATCCCTCTCAAAATTGTGGAAATTCTGTTGAAGCTTTTAAAATTCTCTCTAGAATTTTCAAAATCCATGTCCACATGTTTACAATTTCACGTCAAAAAATTGCTGAAATTCCAGTTGAAATTTTTTCAAAGTCCCTTCAAAATTTCCAATTTTTGTCCCAATTCTTCCATTCCCATTGAAACTTTTCAAATCCCTCTCAAAATTGTTGAAATTCTGTTGAAGCTTTTAAAATTCTCTCTAGAATTTTCAAAATCCATGTCCACATGTTTACAATTTCACGTCAAAAAATGGCTAAAATTCCAGTTGAAATTTTTTCAAAGTCCCTTAAAAATTTCCAATTTTGTCCCAATTCTTCCCATTCCCATTGAAACTTTTCAAATCCCTCTCAAAATTGTTGAAATTCTGTTGAAGCTTTTAAAATTCTCTCTAGAATTTTCAAAATCCATGTCCACATGTTTACAATTTCACGTCAAAAAATGGCTAAAATTCCAGTTGAAATTTTTTCAAAGTCCCTGAAAAATTTCCCATTTTTGTCCCAATTCTTCCCATTCCCATTGAAACTTTTCAAATCCCTCTCAAAATTGTTGAAATTCTGTTAAAGCTTTTAAAATTCTCTCTAGAATTTTCAAAATCACTTCAAAATGTTACAATTTCACGTCAAAAATTGCTAAAATTCCAGTTGAAATTTTTTCAAAGTCCCTTAAAAATTTTCCAATTTTTGTCCCAATTCTTCCCATTCCCATTGAAACTTTCAAATCCCTCTCAAAATTGTTGAAATTCTGTTGAAGCTTTTAAAATTCTCTCTAGAATTTTCAAAATCCACTTCAACATGTTTACAATTTCACGTCAAAAAATTGCTAAAATTCCAGTTGAAATTTTTCAAAGTCCCTTAAAAATTTTCCAATTTTTGTCCCAATTCTTCCCATTCCATTGAAACTTTTCAAATCCCTCTCAAAAATATAGAAATTCTGTTAAGCTTTTAAAATTCTCTCTAGAATTTTCAAAATCCATGTCCACATGTTTACAATTTCACATCAAAAAATGGCTAAAATTCCAGTTGAAATTTTTCAAAGTCCCTTAAAAATTTTCCAATTTTTGTCCCAATTCTTCCCATTCCCATTGAAACTTTTCAAATCCCTCTCAAAAGTGTTGAAATTCTGTTGAAGCTTTTAAAATTCTCTCTAGAATTTTCAAAATCCATGTCCACATGTTTACAATTTCACGTCAAAAAATGGCTAAAATTCCAGTTGAAATTTTTCAAAGTCCCTTAAAAATTTTCCAATTTTTGTCCCAATTCTTCCCATTCCCATTGAAACTTTTCAAATCCCTCTCAAAATTGTAGAAATTCTGTTGAAGCTTTAAAATTCTCTCTAGAATTTTCAAAATCCATGTCCACATGTTTACAATTTCACGTCAAAAAATGGCTAAAATTCCAGTTGAAATTTTTTCAAAGTCCCTTAAAAATTTTTCCAATTTTTGTCCCAATTCCTTCCCATTCCCATTGAAACTTTTCAAATCCCTCTCAAAATTGTTGAAATTCTGTTAAAGCTTTTAAAATTCTCTCTAGAATTTTCAAAATCCATGTCCACATGTTTACAATTTCAGGTCAAAAAATGGCTAAAATTCCAGTTGAAATTTTTTCAAAGTCCCTTAAAAATTTTCCAATTTTTGTCCCAATTCTTCCCATTCCCATTGAAACTTTTCAAATCCCTCTCAAAATTGTTGAAATTCTGTTGAAGCTTTTAAATTCTCTCTAGAATTTTCAAAATCCATGTCCACATGTTTACAATTTCACATCAAAAATGGCTAAAATTCCAGTTGAAATTTTTTCAAAGTCCCTTAAAAATTTCCAATTTTTGTCCCAATTCTTCCCATTCCCATTGAAACTTTTCAAATCCCTCTCAAAATTGTTGAAATTCTGTTGAAGCTTTTAAAATTCTCTCTAGAATTTTTCAAAATCCATGTCCACATGTTTACAATTTCACGTCAAAAAATGGCTAAAATTCCAGTTGAAATTTTTTCAAAGTCCTTAAAAATTTTCCAATTTTTGTCCCAATTCTTCCCATTCCCATTGAAACTTTTCAAATCCCTCTCAAAATTGTTGAAATTCTGTTGAAGCTTTTAAAATTCTCTCTAGAATTTTCAAAATCCATGTCCACATGTTTACAATTTCACGTCAAAAAATTGCTAAAATTCCAGTTGAAATTTTTTCAAAGTCCCTTAAAATTTTTCCAATTTTTGTCCCAATTCTTCCCATTCCCATTGAAACTTTTCAAATCCCTCTCAAAATTGTTGAAATTCTGTTGAAGCTTTTAAAATTCTCTCTAGAATTTTCAAAATCCATGTCCACATGTTTACAATTTCATGTCAAAAATTGCTAAAATTCCAGTTGAAATTTTTTCAAAGTCCCTTAAAAATTTTCCAATTTTTGTCCCAATTCTCCCCATTCCCATTGAAACTTTTCAAATCCCTCTCAAAATTGTTGAAATTCTGTTGAAGCTTTTAAAATTCTCTCT
Organism: Streptopelia decaocto; assembly: GCF_964273445.1. NCBI lineage: Eukaryota > Metazoa > Chordata > Aves > Columbiformes > Columbidae > Streptopelia > Streptopelia decaocto. The sequence continues at coordinate 6,599 of NW_028116033.1, forward strand.
AGAATTTTCAAAATCCATGTCCACATGTTACAATTTCACGTCAAAAAATGGCTAAAATTCCAGTTGAAATTTTTTCAAAGTCCCTGAAAAATTTTCCCATTTTTGTCCCAATTCTTCCCATTCCCATTGAAACTTTTCAAATCCCTCTCAAAATTGTTGAAATTCTGTTAAAGCTTTTAAAATTCTCTCTAGAATTTTCAAAATCACTTCAAAATGTTTACAATTTCACGTCAAAAAATTGCTAAAATTCCAGTTGAAATTTTTTCAAAGTCCCTTAAAAATTTTCCAATTTTTGTCCCAATTCTTCCCATTCCCATTGAAACTTTTCAAATCCCTCTCAAAATTGTTGAAATTCTGTTGAAGCTTTTAAAATTCTCTCTAGAATTTTCAAAATCCATGTCCACATGTTTACAATTTCACGTCAAAAATTGCTAAAATTCCAGTTGAAATTTTTTCAAAGTCCCTTAAAAATTTTCCAATTTTTGTCCCAATTCTTCCCATTCCCATTGAAACTTTTCAAAATCCCTCACAAAAATATAGAAATTCTGTTAAAGCTTTTAAAATTCTCTCTAGAATTTTCAAATCCATGTCCACATGTTTACAATTTCACATCAAAAAATGGCTAAAATTCCAGTTGAAATTTTTTCAAAGTCCCTTAAAAATTTTCCAATTTTTGTCCCAATTCTTCCCATTCCATTGAAACTTTTCAAATCCCTCTCAAAAATATAGAAATTCTGTTAAAGCTTTTAAATTCTCTCTAGAATTTTCAAAATCCATGTCCACATGTTTACAATTTCACATCAAAAAATGGCTAAAATTCCAGTTGAAATTTTTTCAAAGTCCCTTAAAAATTTTCCAATTTTTGTCCCAATTCTTCCCATTCCCATTGAAACTTTTCAAATCCCTCTCAAAATTGTAGAAATTCTGTTGAAGCTTTTAAAATTCTCTCTAGAATTTTCAAAATCCATGTCCACATGTTTACAATTTCACGTCAAAAAATGGCTAAAATTCCAGTTGAAATTTTTCAAAGTCCCTTAAAAATTTTCCAATTTTTTGTCCCAATTCTTCCCATTCCCATTGAAACTTTTCAAATCCCTCTCAAAATTGTTGAAATTCTGTTAAAGCTTTTAAAATTCTCTCTAGAATTTTCAAAATCCATGTCCACATGTTTACAATTTCAGGTCAAAAAATGGCTAAAATTCCAGTTGAAATTTTTTCAAAGTCCCTTAAAAATTTTCCAATTTTTGTCCCAATTCTTCCCATTCCCATTGAAACTTTTCAAATCCCTCTCAAAATTGTTGAAATTCTGTTAAAGCTTTTAAAATTCTCTCTAGAATTTTCAAAATCCATGTCCACATGTTTACAATTTCACATCAAAAAATGGCTAAAATTCCAGTTGAAATTTTTTCAAAGTCCCTTAAAAATTTTCCAATTTTTGTCCCAATTCTTCCCATTCCCATTGAAACTTTTCAATCCCTCTCAAAATTGTTGAAATTCTGTTGAAGCTTTTAAATTCTCTCTAGAATTTTCAAAATCCATGTCCACATGTTTACAATTTCACGTCAAAAAATGGCTAAAATTCCAGTTGAAATTTTTTCAAAGTCCCTTAAAATTTTCCAATTTTTGTCCCAATTCTTCCCATTCCCATTGAAACTTTTCAAATCCCTCTCAAAATTGTTGAAATTCTGTGAAGCTTTTAAAATTCTCTCTAGAATTTTCAAAATCCATGTCCACATGTTTACAATTTCACGTCAAAAAATTGCTAAAATTCCAGTTGAAATTTTTTCAAAGTCCCTTAAAATTTTTCCAATTTTTGTCCCAATTCTTCCATTCCCATTGAAACTTTTCAAATCCCTCTCAAAATTGTTGAAATTCTGTGAAGCTTTTAAAATTCTCTCTAGAATTTTCAAAATCCATGTCCACATGTTTACAATTTCATGTCAAAAAATTGCTAAAATTCCAGTTGAAATTTTTCAAAGTCCCTTAAAAATTTTCCAATTTTGTCCCAATTCTCCCCATTCCCATTGAAACTTTTCAAATCCCTCTCAAAATTGTTGAAATTCTGTTGAAGCTTTTAAAATTCTCTCTAGAATTTTCCAAATCCATGTCCACATGTTTACAATTTCACGTCAAAAATGGCTAAAATTCCAGTTGAAATTTTTTCAAAGTCCCTGAAAAATTTTCCCATTTTTGTCCCAATTCTTCCCATTCCCATTGAAACTTTTCAAATCCCTCTCAAAATTGTTGAAATTCTGTTAAAGCTTTTAAAATTCTCTCTAGAATTTTCAAAATCCACTTCAAAATGTTTACAATTTCACGTCAAAAAATTGCTAAAATTCCAGTTGAAATTTTTTCAAAGTCCCTTAAAAATTTTCCAATTTTTGTCCCAATTCTTCCCATTCCCATTGAAACTTTTCAAATCCCTCTCAAAATTGTTGAAATTCTGTGAAGCTTTTAAAATTCTCTCTAGAATTTTCAAAATCCATGTCCACATGTTTACAATTTCACGTCAAAAAATTGCTAAAATTCCAGTTGAAATTTTTTCAAAGTCCCTTAAAAATTTTCCAATTTTTGTCCCAATTCTTCCCATTCCCATTGAAACTTTTCAAATCCCTCTCAAAAATATAGAAATTCTGTTAAAGCTTTTAAAATTCTCTCTAGAATTTTCAAAATCCATGTCCACATGTTTACAATTTCACATCAAAAAATGGCTAAAATTCCAGTTGAAATTTTTTCAAAGTCCCTTAAAAATTTTCCAATTTTTGTCCCAATTCTTCCCATTCCCATTGAAACTTTTCAAATCCCTCTCAAAAGTGTTGAAATTCTGTTGAAGCTTTTAAAATTCTCTCTAGAATTTTCAAAATCCATGTCCACATGTTTACAATTTCACGTCAAAAAATGGCTAAAATTCCAGTTGAAATTTTTTCAAAGTCCCTTAAAAATTTTCCAATTTTTGTCCCAATTCTTCCCATTCCCATTGAAACTTTTCAAATCCCTCTCAAAATTGTAGAAATTCTGTTGAAGCTTTTAAAATTCTCTCTAGAATTTTCAAAATCCATGTCCACATGTTTACAATTTCACGTCAAAAAATGGCTAAAATTCCAGTTGAAATTTTTTCAAAGTCCCTGAAAAATTTTCCCATTTTTGTCCCAATTCTTCCCATTCCCATTGAAACTTTTCAAATCCCTCTCAAAATTGTTGAAATTCTGTTAAAGCTTTTAAAATTCTCTCTAGAATTTTCAAAATCCATGTCCACATGTTTACAATTTCAGGTCAAAAAATGGCTAAAATTCCAGTTGAAATTTTTTCAAAGTCCCTTAAAAATTTTCCAATTTTGTCCCAATTCTTCCCATTCCCATTGAAACTTTTCAAATCCCTCTCAAAATGTTTGAAATTCTGTTGAAGCTTTTAAAATTCTCTCTAGAATTTTCAAATCCATGTCCACATGTTTACAATTTCACATCAAAAAATGGCTAAAATTCCAGTTGAAATTTTTTCAAAGTCCCTTAAAAATTTTCCAATTTTTGTCCCAATTCTTCCCATTCCCATTGAAACTTTTCAAATCCCTCTCAAAATTGTTGAAATTCTGTTGAAGCTTTTAAAATTCTCTCTAGAATTTTCAAAATCCATGTCCACATGTTTACAATTTCACGTCAAAAAATGGCTAAAATTCCAGTTGAAATTTTTTCAAAGTCCCTTAAAAATTTTCCAATTTTTGTCCCAATTCTTCCCATTCCCATTGAAACTTTTCAAATCCCTCTCAAAATTGTTGAAATTCTGTTGAAGCTTTTAAAATTCTCTCTAGAATTTTCAAAATCCATGTCCACATGTTTACAATTTCACGTCAAAAAATTGCTAAAATTCCAGTTGAAATTTTTTCAAAGTCCCTTAAAATTTTTCAATTTTTGTCCCAATTCTTCCCATTCCCATTGAAACTTTTCAAATCCCTCTCAAATTGTTGAAATTCTGTTGAAGCTTTTAAAATTCTCTCTAGAATTTTCAAAATCCATGTCCACATGTTTACAATTTCATGTCAAAAAATTGCTAAAATTCCAGTTGAAATTTTTTCAAAGTCCCTTAAAAATTTTCCAATTTTTGTCCCAATTCTCCCCATTCCCATTGAAACTTTTCAAATCCCTCTCAAAATTGTTGAAATTCTGTTGAAGCTTTTAAAATTCTCTCTAGAATTTTCCAAATCCATGTCCACATGTTTACAATTTCACGTCAAAAAATGGCTAAAATTCCAGTTGAAATTTTTTCAAAGTCCCTTAAAAATTTTCCAATTTTTGTCCCAATTCTTCCCATTCCCATTGAAACTTTTCAAATCCCTCTCAAAATTGTTGAAATTCTGTTGAAGCTTTTAAAATTCTCTCTAGAATTTTCAAAATCCATGTCCACATGTTTACAATTTCACGTCAAAAAATGGCTAAAATTCCAGTTGAAATTTTTTCAAAGTCCCTTAAAAATTTTCCAATTTTTGTCCCAATTCTTCCCATTCCCATTGAAACTTTTCAAATCCCTCTCAAAATTGTTGAAATTCTGTTGAAGCTTTTAAAATTCTCTCTAGAATTTTCAAAATCCATGTCCACATGTTTACAATTTCACGTAAAAAATGCTAAAATTCCAGTTGAAATTTTTTCAAAGTCCCTTAAAAATTTTCCAATTTTTGTCCCAATTCTTCCCATTCCCATTGAAACTTTTCAAATCCCTCTCAAACTTGTTGAAATTCTGTTGAAGATTTTAAAATTCTCTCTAGAATTTTCAAAATCCATGTCCACATGTTTACAATTTCACGTCAAAAAATTGCTAAAATTCCAGTTGAAATTTTTTCAAAGTCCCTTAAAAATTTTCCAATTTTTGTCCCAATTCTTCCCATTCCCCTTGAAACTTTTCAAATCCCTCTCAAAATTGTTGAAATTCTGTTGAAGCTTTTAAAATTCTCTCTAGAATTTTCAAAATCCACTTCAACATGTTCACAATTTCACGTCAAAAAATTGCTAAAATTCCAGTTGAAATTTTTTCAAAGTCCCTTAAAAATGTTCCAATTTTTGTCCCAATTCTTCCCATTCCCATTGAAACTTTTCAAATCCCTCTCAAAATTGTTGAAATTCTGTTGAAGCTTTTAAAATTCTCTCTAGAATTTTCAAAATCCATGTCCACATGTTTACAATTTCACGTCAAAAAATGGCTAAAATTCCAGTTGAAATTTTTTCAAAGTCCCTGAAAAATTTTCCCATTTTTGTCCTAATTCTTCCCATTCCCATTGAAACTTTTCAAATCCCTCTCAAAATTGTTGAAATTCTCTTGAAGCTTTTAAAATTCTCTCTAGAATTTTCAAAATCCACTTCAAAATGTTTACAATTTCACGTCAAAAAATTGCTAAAATTCCAGTTGAAATTTTTTCAAAGTCCCTTAAAAATTTTCCAATTTTTGTCCCAATTCTTCCCATTCCCATTGAAACTTTTCAAATCCCTCTCAAAATTGTTGAAATTCTGTTGAAGCTTTTAAAATTCTCTCTAGAATTTTCAAAATCCATGTCCACATGTTTACAATTTCACGTCAAAAAATTGCTAAAATTCCAGTTGAAATTTTTTCAAAGTCCCTTAAAAATTTTCCAATTTTTGTCCCAATTCTTCCCATTCCCATTGAAACTTTTCAAATCCCTCTCAAAATTGTTGAAATTCTGTTGAAGCTTTTAAAATTCTCTCTAGAATTTTCAAAATCCATGTCCACATGTTTACAATTTCATGTCAAAAAATGGCTAAAATTCCAGTTGAAATTTTTTCAAAGTCCCTTCAAAATTTTCCAATTTTTTCCCAATTCTTCCCATTCCCATTGAAACTTTTCAAATCCCTCTCAAAATTGTTGAAATTCTGTTGAAGCTTTTAAAATTCTCTCTAGAATTTTCAAAATCCATGTCCACATGTTTACAATTTCACGTCAAAAAATGGCTAAAATTCCAGTTGAAATTTTTTCAAAGTCCCTGAAAAATTTTCCCATTTTTGTCCCAATTCTTCCCATTCCCATTGAAACTTTTCAAATCCCTCTCAAAATTGTTGAAATTCTCTTGAAGCTTTTAAAATTCTCTCTAGAATTTTCAAAATCCACTTCAAAATGTTTACAATTTCACGTCAAAAAATTGCTAAAATTCCAGTTGAAATTTTTTCAAAGTCCCTTAAAAATTTTCCAATTTTTGTCCCAATTCTTCCCATTCCCATTGAAACTTTTCAAATCCCTCTCAAAATTGTTGAAATTCTGTTGAAGCTTTTAAAACTCTCTCTAGAATTTTCAAAATCCATGTCCACATGTTTACAATTTCACGTCAAAAAATTGCTGAAATTCCAGTTGAAATTTTTTCAAAGTCCCTTAAAAATTTTCCAATTTTTGTCCCAATTCTTCCCATTCCCATTGAAACTTTTCAAATCTCTCTCAAAATTATAGAAATTCTGTTAAAACTTTTCAAATTCTCTCTAGAATTTTCAAAATCCATGTCCACATGTTTACAATTTCACATAAAAAAATTGCTAAAATTCCAGTTGAAATTTTTTCAAAGTCCCTTAAAAATTTTCCAATTTTTGTCCTAATTCTTCCCATTCCCCTTGAAACTTTTCAAATCCCTCTCAAAATTGTTGAAATTCTGTTGAAGCTTTTAAAATTCTCTCTAGAATTTTCAAAATCCATGTCCACATGTTTACAATTTCACGTCAAAAAATGGCTAAAATTCCAGTTGAACTTTTTTCAAAGTCCCTTAAAAATTTTCCAATTTTTGTCCCAATTCTTCCCATTCCCATTGAAACTTTTCAAATCCCTCTCAAAATTGTTGAAATTCTGTTGAAGCTTTTAAAATTCTCTCTAGAATTTTCAAAATCCATGGCCACATGTTTACAATTTCACGTCAAAAAATGGCTAAAATTCCAGTTGAAATTTTTTCAAAGTCCCTTAAAAATTTTCCATTTTTTGTCCCAATTCTTCCCATTCCCATTGAAACTTTTCAAATCCCTCTCAAAATTGTTGAAATTCTGTTGAAGCTTTTAAAATTCTCTCTAGAATTTTAAAAATCCATGTCCACATGTTTACAATTTCACGTCAAAAAATGGCTAAAATTCCAGTTGAACTTTTTTCAAAGTCCCTTAAAAATTTTCCAATTTTTGTCCCAATTCTTCCCATTCCCATTGAAACTTTTCAAATCCCTCTCAAAATTGTTGAAATTCTGTTGAAGCTTTTAAAATTCTCTCTAGAATTTTCAAAATCCATGTCCACATGTTTACAATTTCACGTCAAAAAATTGCTAAAATTCCAGTTGAAATTTTTTCAAAGTCCCTTAAAAATTTTCCAATTTTTGTCCCAATTCTTCCCATTCCCATTGAAACTTTTCAAATCCCTCTCAAAATTGTTGAAATTCTGTTGAAGCTTTTAAAATTCTCTCTAGAATTTTCAAAATCCATGTCCACATGTTTACAATTTCACATCAAAAAATGGCTAAAATTCCAGTTGAAATTTTTTCAAAGTCCCTTAAAAATTTTCCAATTTTTGTCCCAATTCTTCCCATTCCCATTGAAACTTTTCAAATCCCTCTCAAAATTGTTGAAATTCTGTTGAAGCTTTTAAAATTCTCTCTAGAATTTTCAAAATCCATGTCCACATGTTTACAATTTCATGTCAAAAAAATGGCTAAAATTCCAGTTGAAATTTTTTCAAAGTCCCTTAAAAATTTTCCAATTTTTGTCCCAATTCTTCCCATTCCCATTGAAACTTTTCAAATCCCTCTCAAAATTGTTGAAATTCTGTTGAAGCTTTTAAAATTCTCTCTAGAATTTTCAAAATCCATGTCCACATGTTTACAATTTCACGTAAAAAAAAATGCTAAAATTCCAGTTGAAATTTTTTCAAAGTCCCTTAAAAATTTTCCAATTTTTGTCCCAATTCTTCCCATTCCCATTGAAACTTTTCAAATCCCTCTCAAAATTGTTGAAATTCTGTTGAAGCTTTTAAAATTCTCTCTAGAATTTTCAAAATCCACTTCAAAATGTTTACAATTTCACGTCAAAAAATGGCTAAAATTCCAGTTGAAATTTTTTCAAAGTCCCTTAAAAATTTTCCAATTTTTGTCCCAATTCTTCCCATTCCCATTGAAACTTTTCAAATCCCTCTCAAAATTGTTGAAATTCTGTTGAAGCTTTTAAAATTCTCTCTAGAATTTTCAAAATCCATGTCCACATGTTTACAATTTCACGTAAAAAAATGCTAAAATTCCAGTTGAAATTTTTTCAAAGTCCCTTAAAAATTTTCCAATTTTTGTCCCAATTCTTCCCATTCCCATTGAAACTTTTCAAATCCCTCTCAAAATTGTTGAAATTCTGTTGAAGCTTTTAAAATTCTCTCTAGAATTTTCAAAATCCATGTCCACATGTTTACAATTTCACGTCAAAAAATTGCTAAAATTCCAGTTGAAATTTTTTCAAAGTCCCTTAAAAATGTTCCAATTTTTGTCCCAATTCTTCCCATTCCCATTGAAACTTTTCAAATCCCTCTCAAAATTGTTGAAATTCTGTTGAAGCTTTTAAAATTCTCTCTAGAATTTTAAAAATCCATGTCCACATGTTTACAATTTCATGTCAAAAAATGGCTAAAATTCCAGTTGAAATTTTTTCAAAGTCCCTTAAAAATTTTCCAATTTTTGTCCCAATTCTTCCCATTCCCATTGAAACTTTTCAAATCCCTCTCAAAATTGTTGAAATTCTGTTGAAGCTTTTAAAATTCTCTCTAGAATTTTCAAAATCCATGTCCACATGTTTACAATTTCACGTCAAAAAATGGCTAAAATTCCAGTTGAACTTTTTTCAAAGTCCCTGAAAAATTTTCCCATTTTTGTCCTAATTCTTCCCATTCCCCTTGAAACTTTTCAAATCCCTCTCAAAATTGTTGAAATTCTGTTGAAGCTTTTAAAATTCTCTCTAGAATTTTCAAAATCCATGTCCACATGTTTACAATTTCACGTCAAAAAATGGCTAAAATTCCAGTTGAAATTTTTTCAAAGTTCCTTAAAAATTTTCCATTTTTTGTCCCAATTCTTCCCATTCCCATTGAAACTTTTCAAATCCCTCTCAAAATGGTTGAAATTCTGTTGAAGCTTTTAAAATTCTCTCTAGAATTTTCAAAATCCATGTCCACATGTTTACAATTTCACGTAAAAAAATGGCTAAAATTCCAGTTGAAATTTTTTCAAAGTCCCTTAAAAATTTTCCAATTTTTGTCCCAATTCTTCCCATTCCCATTGAAACTTTTCAAATCCCTCTCAAAATTGTTGAAATTCTCTTGAAGCTTTTAAAATTCTCTCTAGAATTTTCAAAATCCATGTCCACATGTTTACAATTTCACGTCAAAAAATTGCTAAAATTCCAGTTGAAATTTTTTCAAAGTCCCTTAAAAATGTTCCAATTTTTGTTCCAATTCTTCCCATTCCCATTGAAACTTTTCAAATCCCTCTCAAAATTGTTGAAATTCTGTTGAAGCTTTTAAAATTCTCTCTAGAATTTTCAAAATCCATGTCCACATGTTTACAATTTCACGTAAAAAAATGGCTAAAATTCCAGTTGAAATTTTTTCAAAGTCCCTTCAAAATTTTCCAATTTTTGTCCCAATTCTTCCCATTCCCATTGAAACTTTTCAAATCCCTCTCAAAATTGTTGAAATTCTGTTGAAGCTTTTAAAATTCTCTCTAGAATTTTCAAAATCCATGTCCACATGTTTACAATTTCACGTCAAAAAATTGCTAAAATTCCAGTTGAAATTTTTTCAAAGTCCCTTAAAAATTTTCCAATTTTTGTCCCAATTCTTCCCATTCCCATTGAAACTTTTCAAATCCCTCTCAAAATTGTTGAAATTCTGTTGAAGCTTTTAAAATTCTCTCTAGAATTTTCAAAATCCATGTCCACATGTTTACAATTTCATGTCAAAAAATTGCTAAAATTCCAGTTGAAATTTTTTCAAAGTCCCTTAAAAATTTTCCAATTTTTGTCCCAATTCTTCCCATTCCCATTGAAACTTTTCAAATCCCTCTCAAAAGTGTTGAAATTCTGTTGAAGCTTTTAAAATTCTCTCTAGAATTTTCAAAATCCATGTCCACATGTTTACAATTTCACGTCAAAAAATGGCTAAAATTCCAGTTGAAATTTTTTCAAAGTCCCTTAAAAATTTTCCAATTTTTGTCCCAATTCTTCCCATTGCCATTGAAACTTTTCAAATCCCTCTCAAAATTGTAGAAATTCTGTTGAAGCTTTTAAAATTCTCTCTAGAATTTTCAAAATCCATGTCCACATGTTTACAATTTCACGTCAAAAAATGGCTAAAATTCCAGTTGAAATTTTTTCAAAGTCCCTGAAAAATTTTCCAATTTTTGTCCCAATTCTTCCCATTCCCATTGAAACTTTTCAAATCCCTCTCTAAATTGTTGAAATTCTGTTGAAGCTTTTAAAATTCTCTCTAGAATTTTCAAAATCCATGTCCACATGTTTACAATTTCACGTCAAAAAATGGCTAAAATTCCAGTTGAAATTTTTTCAAAGTCCCTTAAAAATTTTCCCATTTTTGTCCCAATTCTTCCCATTCCCATTGAAACTTTTCAAATCCCTCTCAAAATTGTAGAAATTCTGTTGAAGCTTTTAAAATTCTCTCTAGAATTTTCAAAATCCATGTCCACATGTTTACAATTTCACGTAAAAAAATGCTAAAATTCCAGTTGAAATTTTTTCAAAGTCCCTTAAAAATTTTCCAATTTTTGTCCCAATTCTTCCCATTCCCATTGAAACTTTTCAAATCCCTCTCAAAATTGTTGAAATTCTGTTGAAGCTTTTAAAATTCTCTCTAGAATTTTCAAAATCCATGTCCACATGTTTACAATTTCATGTCAAAAAATGGCTAAAATTCCAGTTGAAATTTTTTCAAAGTCCCTTCAAAATTTTCCAATTTTTGTCCCAATTCTTCCCATTCCCATTGAAACTTTTCAAATCCCTCTCTAAATTGTTGAAATTCTCTTGAAGCTTTTAAAATTCTCTCTAGAGTTTTCAAAATCCATGTCCACATGTTTACAATTTCACGTCAAAAAATGGCTAAAATTCCAGTTGAAATTTTTTCAAAGTCCCTGAAAAATTTTCCCATTTTTGTCCTAATTCTTCCCATTCCCATTGAAACTTTTCAAATCCCTCTCAAAATTGTTGAAATTCTCTTGAAGCTTTTAAAATTCTCTCTAGAATTTTCAAAATCCACTTCAAAATGTTTACAATTTCACGTCAAAAAATTGCTAAAATTCCAGTTGAAATTTTTTCAAAGTCCCTTAAAAATTTTCCAATTTTTGTCCCAATTCTTCCCATTCCCATTGAAACTTTTCAAATCCCTCTCAAAATTGTTGAAATTCTGTTGAAGCTTTTAAAACTCTCTCTAGAATTTTCAAAATCCATGTCCACATGTTTACAATTTCACGTCAAAAAATTGCTGAAATTCCAGTTGAAATTTTTTCAAAGTCCCTTAAAAATTTTCCAATTTTTGTCCTAATTCTTCCCATTCCCCTTGAAACTTTTCAAATCCCTCTCAAAATTGTTGAAATTCTGTTGAAGCTTTTAAAATTCTCTCTAGAATTTTCAAAATCCATGTCCACATGTTTACAATTTCACGTAAAAAAAAATGCTAAAATTCCAGTTGAAATTTTTTCAAAGTCCCTTAAAAATTTTCCAATTTTTGTCCCAATTCTTCCCATTCCCATTGAAACTTTTCAAATCCCTCTCAAAATTGTTGAAATTCTGTTGAAGCTTTTAAAATTCTCTCTAGAATTTTCAAAATCCATGGCCACATGTTTACAATTTCACGTCAAAAAATGGCTAAAATTCCAGTTGAAATTTTTTCAAAGTCCCTTAAAAATTTTCCAATTTTTGTCCCAATTCTTCCCATTCCCATTGAAACTTTTCAAAACCCTCTCAAAATTGTTGAAATTCTGTTGAAGCTTTTAAAATTCTCTCTAGAATTTTCAAAATCCATGTCCACATGTTTACAATTTCACGTAAAAAAATGCTAAAATTCCAGTTGAAATTTTTTCAAAGTCCCTTAAAAATTTTCCAATTTTTGTCCCAATTCTTCCCATTCCCATTGAAACTTTTCAAATCCCTCTCAAAATTGTTGAAATTCTGTTGAAGCTTTTAAAATTCTCTCTAGAATTTTCAAAATCCATGTCCACATGTTTACAATTTCACGTCAAAAAATTGCTAAAATTCCAGTTGAAATTTTTTCAAAGTCCCTTAAAAATTTTCCCATTTTTGTCCCAATTCTTCCCATTCCCATTGAAACTTTTCAAATCCCTCTCAAAATTGTTGAAATTCTGTTGAAGCTTTTAAAATTCTCTCTAGAATTTTCAAAATCCATGGCCACATGTTTACAATTTCACGTCAAAAAATGGCTAAAATTCCAGTTGAAATTTTTTCAAAGTCCCTTAAAAATTTTCCAATTTTTGTCCCAATTCTTCCCATTCCCATTGAAACTTTTCAAATCCCTCTCAAAATTGTTGAAATTCTGTTGAAGCTTTTAAAATTCTCTCTAGAATTTTCAAAATCCATGTCCACATGTTTACAATTTCACGTCAAAAAATGGCTAAAATTCCAGTTGAAATTTTTTCAAAGTCCCTGAAAAATTTTCCCATTTTTGTCCTAATTCTTCCCATTCCCATTGAAACTTTTCAAATCCCTCTCAAAATTGTTGAAATTCTGTTGAAGCTTTTAAAATTCTCTCTAGAATTTTCAAAATCCATGTCCACATGTTTACAATTTCACGTAAAAAAATGGCTAAAATTCCAGTTGAAATTTTTTCAAAGTCCCTTCAAAATTTTCCCATTTTTGTCCCAATTCTTCCCATTCCCATTGAAACTTTTCAAATCCCTCTCAAAATTGTTGAAATTCTGTTGAAGCTTTTAAAATTCTCTCTAGAATTTTCAAAATCTATGTCCACATGTTTACAATTTCACGTCAAAAAATTGCTAAAATTCCAGTTGAAATTTTTTCAAAGTCCCTTAAAAATTTTCCATTTTTTGTCCCAATTCTTCCCATTCCCATTGAAACTTTTCAAATCCCTCTCAAAATTGTTGAAATTCTGTTGAAGCTTTTAAAATTCTCTCTAGAATTTTCAAAATCCATGTCCACATGTTTACAATTTCACGTCAAAAAATTGCTAAAATTCCAGTTGAAATTTTTTCAAAGTCCCTTAAAAATTTTCCAATTTTTGTCCCAATTCTTCCCATTCCCATTGAAACTTTTCAAATCCCTCTCAAAATTGTTGAAATTCTGTTGAAGCTTTTAAAATTCTCTCTAGAATTTTCAAAATCCATGTCCACATGTTTACAATTTCACATCAAAAAATGGCTAAAATTCCAGTTGAAATTTTTTCAAAGTCCCTTAAAAATTTTCCAATTTTTGTCCCAATTCTTCCCATTCCCATTGAAACTTTTCAAATCCCTCTCAAAATTGTTGAAATTCTGTTGAAGCTTTTAAAATTCTCTCTAGAATTTTCAAAATCCATGTCCACATGTTTACAATTTCATGTCAAAAAAATGGCTAAAATTCCAGTTGAAATTTTTTCAAAGTCCCTTAAAAATTTTCCAATTTTTGTCCCAATTCTTCCCATTCCCATTGAAACTTTTCAAATCCCTCTCAAAATTGTTGAAATTCTGTTGAAGCTTTTAAAATTCTCTCTAGAATTTTCAAAATCCATGTCCACATGTTTACAATTTCACGTAAAAAAAAATGCTAAAATTCCAGTTGAAATTTTTTCAAAGTCCCTTAAAAATTTTCCAATTTTTGTCCCAATTCTTCCCATTCCCATTGAAACTTTTCAAATCCCTCTCAAAATTGTTGAAATTCTGTTGAAGCTTTTAAAATTCTCTCTAGAATTTTCAAAATCCACTTCAAAATGTTTACAATTTCACGTCAAAAAATGGCTAAAATTCCAGTTGAAATTTTTTCAAAGTCCCTTAAAAATTTTCCAATTTTTGTCCCAATTCTTCCCATTCCCATTGAAACTTTTCAAATCCCTCTCAAAATTGTTGAAATTCTGTTGAAGCTTTTAAAATTCTCTCTAGAATTTTCAAAATCCATGTCCACATGTTTACAATTTCACGTCAAAAAATGGCTAAAATTCCAGTTGAAATTTTTTCAAAGTCCCTTAAAAATTTTCCAATTTTTGTCCCAATTCTTCCCATTCCCATTGAAACTTTTCAAATCCCTCTCAAAATTGTTGAAATTCTGTTGAAGCTTTTAAAATTCTCTCTAGAATTTTCAAAATCCATGTCCACATGTTTACAATTTCACGTCAAAAAATTGCTAAAATTCCAGTTGAAATTTTTTCAAAGTCCCTTAAAAATGTTCCAATTTTTGTCCCAATTCTTCCCATTCCCATTGAAACTTTTCAAATCCCTCTCAAAATTGTTGAAATTCTGTTGAAGCTTTTAAAATTCTCTCTAGAATTTTCAAAATCCATGTCCACATGTTTACAATTTCATGTCAAAAAATGGCTAAAATTCCAGTTGAAATTTTTTCAAAGTCCCTTCAAAATTTTCCAATTTTTGTCCCAATTCTTCCCATTCCCATTGAAACTTTTCAAATCCCTCTCAAAATTGTTGAAATTCTGTTGAAGCTTTTAAAATTCTCTCTAGAATTTTCAAAATCCATGTCCACATGTTTACAATTTCACGTCAAAAAATGGCTAAAATTCCAGTTGAACTTTTTTCAAAGTCCCTGAAAAATTTTCCCATTTTTGTCCTAATTCTTCCCATTCCCCTTGAAACTTTTCAAATCCCTCTCAAAATTGTTGAAATTCTGTTGAAGCTTTTAAAATTCTCTCTAGAATTTTCAAAATCCATGTCCACATGTTTACAATTTCACGTCAAAAAATGGCTAAAATTCCAGTTGAAATTTTTTCAAAGTTCCTTAAAAATTTTCCATTTTTTGTCCCAATTCTTCCCATTCCCATTGAAACTTTTCAAATCCCTCTCAAAATGGTTGAAATTCTGTTGAAGCTTTTAAAATTCTCTCTAGAATTTTCAAAATCCATGTCCACATGTTTACAATTTCACGTCAAAAAATGGCTAAAATTCCAGTTGAAATTTTTTCAAAGTCCCTTAAAAATTTTCCAATTTTTGTCCCAATTCTTCCCATTCCCATTGAAACTTTTCAAATCCCTCTCAAAATTGTTGAAATTCTGTTGAAGCTTTTAAAATTCTCTCTAGAATTTTCAAAATCCATGGCCACATGTTTACAATTTCACGTCAAAAAATGGCTAAAATTCCAGTTGAAATTTTTTCAAAGTCCCTTAAAAATTTTTCAATTTTTGTCCTAATTCTTCCCATTCTCATTGAAACTTTTCAAATCCCTCTCAAAATTGTTGAAATTCTGTTGAAGCTTTTAAAATTCTCTCTAGAATTTTCAAAATCCATGTCCACATGTTTACAATTACACGTCCAAAAATTGCTAAAATTCCAGTTGAAATTTTTTCAAAGTCCCTTCAAAATTTTCCAATTTTTGTCCCAATTCTTCCCATTCCCATTGAAACTTTTCAAATCCCTCTCAAAATTGTTGAAATTCTGTTGAAGCTTTTAAAATTCTCTCTAGAATTTTCAAAATCCATGGCCACATGTTTACAATTTCACGTCAAAAAATGGCTAAAATTCCAGTTGAAATTTTTTCAAAGTCCCTTAAAAATTTTCCAATTTTTGTCCCAATTCTTCCCATTCCCATTGAAACTTTTCAAAACCCTCTCAAAATTGTTGAAATTCTGTTGAAGCTTTTAAAATTCTCTCTAGAATTTTCAAAATCCATGTCCACATGTTTACAATTTCACGTAAAAAAATGCTAAAATTCCAGTTGAAATTTTTTCAAAGTCCCTTAAAAATTTTCCAATTTTTGTCCCAATTCTTCCCATTCCCATTGAAACTTTTCAAATCCCTCTCAAAATTGTTGAAATTCTGTTGAAGCTTTTAAAATTCTCTCTAGAATTTTCAAAATCCATGTCCACATGTTTACAATTTCACGTCAAAAAATGGCTAAAATTCCAGTTGAAATTTTTTCAAAGTCCCTTCAAAATTTTCCAATTTTTGTCCCAATTCTTCCCATTCCCATTGAAACTTTTCAAATCCCTCTCTAAATTGTTGAAATTCTGTTGAAGCTTTTAAAATTCTCTCTAGAATTTTCAAAATCCATGTCCACATGTTTACAATTTCACGTAAAAAAAAATGCTAAAATTCCAGTTGAAATTTTTTCAAAGTCCCTTAAAAATGTTCCAATTTTTGTCCCAATTCTTCCCATTCCCATTGAAACTTTTCAAATCCCTCTCAAAATTGTTGAAATTCTGTTGAAGCTTTTAAAATTCTCTCTAGAATTTTCAAAATCCATGGCCACATGTTTACAATTTCACGTCAAAAAATGGCTAAAATTCCAGTTGAAATTTTTTCAAAGTCCCTTAAAAATTTTCCAATTTTTGTCCCAATTCTTCCCATTCCCATTGAAACTTTTCAAATCCCTCTCAAAATTGTTGAAATTCTGTTGAAGCTTTTAAAATTCTCTCTAGAATTTTCAAAATCCATGTCCACATGTTTACAATTTCACGTCAAAAAATGGCTAAAATTCCAGTTGAAATTTTTTCAAAGTCCCTGAAAAATTTTCCCATTTTTGTCCTAATTCTTCCCATTCCCATTGAAACTTTTCAAATCCCTCTCAAAATTGTTGAAATTCTCTTGAAGCTTTTAAAATTCTCTCTAGAATTTTCAAAATCCACTTCAAAATGTTTACAATTTCACGTCAAAAAATTGCTAAAATTCCAGTTGAAATTTTTTCAAAGTCCCTTAAAAATTTTCCAATTTTTGTCCCAATTCTTCCCATTCCCATTGAAACTTTTCAAATCCCTCTCAAAATTGTTGAAATTCTGTTGAAGCTTTTAAAACTCTCTCTAGAATTTTCAAAATCCATGTCCACATGTTTACAATTTCACGTCAAAAAATTGCTGAAATTCCAGTTGAAATTTTTTCAAAGTCCCTTAAAAATTTTCCAATTTTTGTCCCAATTCTTCCCATTCCCATTGAAACTTTTCAAATCTCTCTCAAAATTATAGAAATTCTGTTAAAACTTTTCAAATTCTCTCTAGAATTTTCAAAATCCATGTCCACATGTTTACAATTTCACGTAAAAAAATTGCTAAAATTCCAGTTGAAATTTTTTCAAAGTCCCTTCAAAATTTTCCCATTTTTGTCCCAATTCTTCCCATTCCCATTGAAACTTTTCAAATCCCTCTCAAAATTGTTGAAATTCTGTTGAAGCTTTTAAAATTCTCTCTAGAATTTTCAAAATCTATGTCCACATGTTTACAATTTCACGTCAAAAAATTGCTAAAATTCCAGTTGAAATTTTTTCAAAGTCCCTTAAAAATTTTCCAATTTTTGTCCCAATTCTTCCCATTCCCATTGAAACTTTTCAAATCCCTCTCAAAATTGTTGAAATTCTGTTGAAGCTTTTAAAATTCTCTCTAGAATTTTCAAAATCCATGTCCACATGTTTACAATTTCACGTCAAAAAATGGCTAAAATTCCAGTTGAAATTTTTTCAAAGTCCCTTAAAAATTTTCCAATTTTTGTCCCAATTCTTCCCATTCCCATTGAAACCTTTCAAAACCCTCTCAAAATTGTTGAAATTCTGTTGAAGCTTTTAAAATTCTCTCTAGAATTTTCAAAATCCATGTCCACATGTTTACAATTTCATGTCAAAAAATGGCTAAAATTCCAGTTGAAATTTTTTCAAAGTCCCTGAAAAATTTTCCAATTTTTGTCCCAATTCTTCCCATTCCCATTGAAACTTTTCAAATCCCTCTCAAAAGTGTTGAAATTCTGTTGAAGCTTTTAAAATTCTCTCTAGAATTTTCAAAATCCATGTCCACATGTTTACAATTTCACGTCAAAAAATGGCTAAAATTCCAGTTGAAATTTTTTCAAAGTCCCTTAAAAATTTTCCAATTTTTGTCCCAATTCTTCCCATTCCCATTGAAACTTTTCAAATCCCTCTCAAAATTGTAGAAATTCTGTTGAAGCTTTTAAAATTCTCTCTAGAATTTTCAAAATCCATGTCCACATGTTTACAATTTCACGTAAAAAAATGGCTAAAATTCCAGTTGAAATTTTTTCAAAGTCCCTTAAAAATTTTCCAATTTTTGTCCCAATTCTTCCCATTCCCATTGAAACTTTTCAAATCCCTCTCTAAATTGTTGAAATTCTGTTGAAGCTTTTAAAATTCTCTCTAGAATTTTCAAAATCCATGTCCACATGTTTACAATTTCACGTCAAAAAATGGCTAAAATTCCAGTTGAAATTTTTTCAAAGTCCCTTAAAAATTTTCCAATTTTTGTCCCAATTCTTCCCATTCCCATTGAAACTTTTCAAATCCCTCTCAAAATTGTAGAAATTCTGTTGAAGCTTTTAAAATTCTCTCTAGAATTTTCAAAATCCATGTCCACATGTTTACAATTTCACGTAAAAAAATGCTAAAATTCCAGTTGAAATTTTTTCAAAGTCCCTTCAAAATTTTCCAATTTTTGTCCCAATTCTTCCCATTCCCATTGAAACTTTTCAAATCCCTCTCAAAATTGTTGAAATTCTGTTGAAGCTTTTAAAATTCTCTCTAGAATTTTCAAAATCCATGTCCACATGTTTACAATTTCATGTCAAAAAATGGCTAAAATTCCAGTTGAAATTTTTTCAAAGTCCCTTCAAAATTTTCCAATTTTTGTCCCAATTCTTCCCATTCCCATTGAAACTTTTCAAATCCCTCTCTAAATTGTTGAAATTCTCTTGAAGCTTTTAAAATTCTCTCTAGAGTTTTCAAAATCCATGTCCACATGTTTACAATTTCACGTCAAAAAATGGCTAAAATTCCAGTTGAAATTTTTTCAAAGTCCCTGAAAAATTTTCCCATTTTTGTCCTAATTCTTCCCATTCCCATTGAAACTTTTCAAATCCCTCTCAAAATTGTTGAAATTCTCTTGAAGCTTTTAAAATTCTCTCTAGAATTTTCAAAATCCACTTCAAAATGTTTACAATTTCACGTCAAAAAATTGCTAAAATTCCAGTTGAAATTTTTTCAAAGTCCCTTAAAAATTTTCCAATTTTTGTCCCAATTCTTCCCATTCCCATTGAAACTTTTCAAATCCCTCTCAAAATTGTTGAAATTCTGTTGAAGCTTTTAAAACTCTCTCTAGAATTTTCAAAATCCATGTCCACATGTTTACAATTTCACGTCAAAAAATTGCTGAAATTCCAGTTGAAATTTTTTCAAAGTCCCTTAAAAATTTTCCAATTTTTGTCCTAATTCTTCCCATTCCCCTTGAAACTTTTCAAATCCCTCTCAAAATTGTTGAAATTCTGTTGAAGCTTTTAAAATTCTCTCTAGAATTTTCAAAATCCATGTCCACATGTTTACAATTTCACGTAAAAAAAAATGCTAAAATTCCAGTTGAAATTTTTTCAAAGTCCCTTAAAAATTTTCCAATTTTTGTCCCAATTCTTCCCATTCCCATTGAAACTTTTCAAATCCCTCTCAAAATTGTTGAAATTCTGTTGAAGCTTTTAAAATTCTCTCTAGAATTTTCAAAATCCATGGCCACATGTTTACAATTTCACGTCAAAAAATGGCTAAAATTCCAGTTGAAATTTTTTCAAAGTCCCTTAAAAATTTTCCAATTTTTGTCCCAATTCTTCCCATTCCCATTGAAACTTTTCAAAACCCTCTCAAAATTGTTGAAATTCTGTTGAAGCTTTTAAAATTCTCTCTAGAATTTTCAAAATCCATGTCCACATGTTTACAATTTCACGTAAAAAAATGCTAAAATTCCAGTTGAAATTTTTTCAAAGTCCCTTAAAAATTTTCCAATTTTTGTCCCAATTCTTCCCATTCCCATTGAAACTTTTCAAATCCCTCTCAAAATTGTTGAAATTCTGTTGAAGCTTTTAAAATTCTCTCTAGAATTTTCAAAATCCATGTCCACATGTTTACAATTTCACGTCAAAAAATTGCTAAAATTCCAGTTGAAATTTTTTCAAAGTCCCTTCAAAATTTTCCAATTTTTGTCCCAATTCTTCCCATTCCCATTGAAACTTTTCAAATCCCTCTCTAAATTGTTGAAATTCTGTTGAAGCTTTTAAAATTCTCTCTAGAATTTTCAAAATCCACTTCAACATGTTTACAATTTCACGTCAAAAAATTGCTAAAATTCCAGTTGAAATTTTTTCAAAGTCCCTTAAAAATGTTCCAATTTTTGTCCCAATTCTTCCCATTCCCATTGAAACTTTTCAAATCCCTCTCAAAATTGTGGAAATTCTGTTGAAGCTTTTAAAATTCTCTCTAGAATTTTCAAAATCCATGTCCACATGTTTACAATTTCATGTCAAAAAATGGCTAAAATTCCAGTTGAAATTTTTTCAAAGTCCCTTCAAAATTTTCCATTTTTTGTCCCAATTCTTCCCATTCCCATTGAAACTTTTCAAATCCCTCTCAAAATTGTTGAAATTCTGTTGAAGCTTTTAAAATTCTCTCTAGAATTTTCAAAATCCATGTCCACATGTTTACAATTTCACGTCAAAAAATGGCTAAAATTCCAGTTGAAATTTTTTCAAAGTCCCTGAAAAATTTTCCCATTTTTGTCCTAATTCTTCCCATTCCCATTGAAACTTTTCAAATCCCTCTCAAAATTGTTGAAATTCTCTTGAAGCTTTTAAAATTCTCTCTAGAATTTTCAAAATCCACTTCAAAATGTTTACAATTTCACGTCAAAAAATTGCTAAAATTCCAGTTGAAATTTTTTCAAAGTCCCTTAAAAATTTTCCAATTTTTGTCCCAATTCTTCCCATTCCCATTGAAACTTTTCAAATCCCTCTCAAAATTGTTGAAATTCTGTTGAAGCTTTTAAAACTCTCTCTAGAATTTTCAAAATCCATGTCCACATGTTTACAATTTCACGTCAAAAAATTGCTAAAATTCCAGTTGAAATTTTTTCAAAGTCCCTTCAAAATTTTCCAATTTTTGTCCCAATTCTTCCCATTCCCATTGAAACTTTTCAAATCCCTCTCAAAATTGTTGAAATTCTGTTGAAGCTTTTAAAATTCTCTCTAGAATTTTCAAAATCCATGGCCACATGTTTACAATTTCACGTCAAAAAATGGCTAAAATTCCAGTTGAAATTTTTTCAAAGTCCCTTCAAAATTTTCCAATTTTTGTCCCAATTCTTCCCATTCCCATTGAAACTTTTCAAATCCCTCTCAAAATTGTTGAAATTCTGTTGAAGCTTTTAAAATTCTCTCTAGAATTTTCAAAATCCATGTCCACATTTTTACAATTTCACGTCAAAAAATGGCTAAAATTCCAGTTGAAATTTTTTCAAAGTCCCTTAAAAATGTTCCAATTTTTGTTCCAATTCTTCCCATTCCCATTGAAACTTTTCAAATCCCTCTCAAAATTGTTGAAATTCTGTTGAAGCTTTTAAAATTCTCTCTAGAATTTTCAAAATCCATGTCCACATGTTTACAATTTCACGTAAAAAAATGGCTAAAATTCCAGTTGAAATTTTTTCAAAGTCCCTTCAAAATTTTCCAATTTTTGTCCCAATTCTTCCCATTCCCATTGAAACTTTTCAAATCCCTCTCAAAATTGTTGAAATTCTGTTGAAGCTTTTAAAATTCTCTCTAGAATTTTCAAAATCCATGTCCACATGTTTACAATTTCACGTCAAAAAATTGCTAAAATTCCAGTTGAAATTTTTTCAAAGTCCCTTAAAAATTTTCCAATTTTTGTCCCAATTCTTCCCATTCCCATTGAAACTTTTCAAATCCCTCTCAAAATTGTTGAAATTCTGTTGAAGCTTTTAAAATTCTCTCTAGAATTTTCAAAATCCATGTCCACATGTTTACAATTTCACGTCAAAAAATGGCTAAAATTCCAGTTGAAATTTTTTCAAAGTCCCTTAAAAATTTTCCAATTTTTGTCCCAATTCTTCCCATTCCCATTGAAACTTTTCAAAACCCTCTCAAAATTGTTGAAATTCTGTTGAAGCTTTTAAAATTCTCTCTAGAATTTTCAAAATCCATGTCCACATGTTTACAATTTCATGTCAAAAAATGGCTAAAATTCCAGTTGAAATTTTTTCAAAGTCCCTTAAAAATTTTCCAATTTTTGTCCCAATTCTTCCCATTCCCATTGAAACTTTTCAAATCCCTCTCAAAAGTGTTGAAATTCTGTTGAAGCTTTTAAAATTCTCTCTAGAATTTTCAAAATCCATGTCCACATGTTTACAATTTCACGTCAAAAAATGGCTAAAATTCCAGTTGAAATTTTTTCAAAGTCCCTTAAAAATTTTCCAATTTTTGTCCCAATTCTTCCCATTCCCATTGAAACTTTTCAAATCCCTCTCAAAATTGTAGAAATTCTGTTGAAGCTTTTAAAATTCTCTCTAGAATTTTCAAAATCCATGTCCACATGTTTACAATTTCACGTAAAAAAATGGCTAAAATTCCAGTTGAAATTTTTTCAAAGTCCCTTAAAAATTTTCCAATTTTTGTCCCAATTCTTCCCATTCCCATTGAAACTTTTCAAATCCCTCTCTAAATTGTTGAAATTCTGTTGAAGCTTTTAAAATTCTCTCTAGAATTTTCAAAATCCATGTCCACATGTTTACAATTTCACGTCAAAAAATGGCTAAAATTCCAGTTGAAATTTTTTCAAAGTCCCTTAAAAATTTTCCCATTTTTGTCCCAATTCTTCCCATTCCCATTGAAACTTTTCAAAACCCTCTCAAAATTGTTGAAATTCTGTTGAAGCTTTTAAAATTCTCTCTAGAATTTTCAAAATCCATGTCCACATGTTTACAATTTCACGTAAAAAAATGCTAAAATTCCAGTTGAAATTTTTTCAAAGTCCCTTCAAAATTTTCCAATTTTTGTCCCAATTCTTCCCATTCCCATTGAAACTTTTCAAATCCCTCTCAAAATTGTTGAAATTCTGTTGAAGCTTTTAAAATTCTCTCTAGAATTTTCAAAATCCATGTCCACATGTTTACAATTTCATGTCAAAAAATGGCTAAAATTCCAGTTGAAATTTTTTCAAAGTCCCTTCAAAATTTTCCAATTTTTGTCCCAATTCTTCCCATTCCCATTGAAACTTTTCAAATCCCTCTCTAAATTGTTGAAATTCTCTTGAAGCTTTTAAAATTCTCTCTAGAGTTTTCAAAATCCATGTCCACATGTTTACAATTTCACGTCAAAAAATGGCTAAAATTCCAGTTGAAATTTTTTCAAAGTCCCTGAAAAATTTTCCCATTTTTGTCCTAATTCTTCCCATTCCCATTGAAACTTTTCAAATCCCTCTCAAAATTGTTGAAATTCTCTTGAAGCTTTTAAAATTCTCTCTAGAATTTTCAAAATCCACTTCAAAATGTTTACAATTTCACGTCAAAAAATTGCTAAAATTCCAGTTGAAATTTTTTCAAAGTCCCTTAAAAATTTTCCAATTTTTGTCCCAATTCTTCCCATTCCCATTGAAACTTTTCAAATCCCTCTCAAAATTGTTGAAATTCTGTTGAAGCTTTTAAAACTCTCTCTAGAATTTTCAAAATCCATGTCCACATGTTTACAATTTCACGTCAAAAAATTGCTGAAATTCCAGTTGAAATTTTTTCAAAGTCCCTTAAAAATTTTCCAATTTTTGTCCTAATTCTTCCCATTCCCTTGAAACTTTTCAAATCCCTCTCAAAATTGTTGAAATTCTGTTGAAGCTTTTAAAATTCTCTCTAGAATTTTCAAAATCCATGTCCACATGTTTACAATTTCACGTAAAAAAAAATGCTAAAATTCCAGTTGAAATTTTTTCAAAGTCCCTTAAAAATTTTCCAATTTTTGTCCCAATTCTTCCCATTCCCATTGAAACTTTTCAAATCCCTCTCAAAATTGTTTAAATTCTGTTGAAGCTTTTAAAATTCTCTCTAGAATTTTCAAAATCCATGGCCACATGTTTACAATTTCACGTCAAAAAATGGCTAAAATTCCAGTTGAAATTTTTTCAAAGTCCCTTAAAAATTTTCCAATTTTTGTCCCAATTCTTCCCATTCCCATTGAAACTTTTCAAAACCCTCTCAAAATTGTTGAAATTCTGTTGAAGCTTTTAAAATTCTCTCTAGAATTTTCAAAATCCATGTCCACATGTTTACAATTTCACGTAAAAAAATGCTAAAATTCCAGTTGAAATTTTTTCAAAGTCCCTTAAAAATTTTCCAATTTTTGTCCCAATTCTTCCCATTCCCATTGAAACTTTTCAAATCCCTCTCAAAATTGTTGAAATTCTGTTGAAGCTTTTAAAATTCTCTCTAGAATTTTCAAAATCCATGTCCACATGTTTACAATTTCACGTCAAAAAATTGCTAAAATTCCAGTTGAAATTTTTTCAAAGTCCCTTCAAAATTTTCCAATTTTTGTCCCAATTCTTCCCATTCCCATTGAAACTTTTCAAATCCCTCTCTAAATTGTTGAAATTCTGTTGAAGCTTTTAAAATTCTCTCTAGAATTTTCAAAATCCACTTCAACATGTTTACAATTTCACGTCAAAAAATTGCTAAAATTCCAGTTGAAATTTTTTCAAAGTCCCTTAAAAATGTTCCAATTTTTGTCCCAATTCTTCCCATTCCCATTGAAACTTTTCAAATCCCTCTCAAAATTGTGGAAATTCTGTTGAAGCTTTTAAATTCTCTCTAGAATTTTCAAAATCCATGTCCACATGTTTACAATTTCATGTCAAAAAATGGCTAAAATTCCAGTTGAAATTTTTCAAAGTCCCTGAAAAATTTTCCCATTTTTGTCCTAATTCTTCCCATTCCCATTGAAACTTTTCAAATCCCTCTCAAAATTGTTGAAATTCTCTTGAAGCTTTTAAAATTCTCTCTAGAATTTTCAAAATCCACTTCAAAATGTTTACAATTTCACGTCAAAAAATTGCTAAAATTCCAGTTGAAATTTTTCAAAGTCCCTTAAAAATTTTCCAATTTTTGTCCCAATTCTTCCCATTCCCATTGAAACTTTTCAAATCCCTCTCAAAATTGTTGAAATTCTGTTGAAGCTTTTAAAATTCTCTCTAGAATTTTCAAAATCCATGTCCACATGTTTACAATTTCACGTAAAAAAATGGCTAAAATTCCAGTTGAAATTTTTTCAAAGTCCCTTCAAAATTTTCCCATTTTTGTCCCAATTCTTCCCATTCCCATTGAAACTTTTCAAATCCCTCTCAAAATTGTTGAAATTCTGTTGAAGCTTTTAAAATTCTCTCTAGAATTTTCAAAATCCATGTCCACATGTTTACAATTTCACGTGTCAAAAAATTGCTAAAATTCCAGTTGAAATTTTTTCAAAGTCCCTTAAAAATTTTCCAATTTTTGTCCCAATTCTTCCCATTCCCATTGAAACTTTTCAAATCCCTCTCAAAATTGTTGAAATTCTGTTGAAGCTTTTAAAATTCTCTCTAGAATTTTCAAAATCCATGTCCACATGTTTACAATTTCACGTCAAAAAATGGCTAAAATTCCAGTTGAAATTTTTTCAAAGTCCCTTAAAAATTTTCCAATTTTTGTCCCAATTCTTCCCATTCCCATTGAAACTTTTCAAAACCCTCTCAAAATTGTTGAAATTCTGTTGAAGCTTTTAAAATTCTCTCTAGAATTTTCAAAATCCATGTCCACATGTTTACAATTTCATGTCAAAAAATGGCTAAAATTCCAGTTGAAATTTTTTCAAAGTCCCTTCAAAATTTTCCAATTTTTGTCCCAATTCTTCCATTCCCATTGAAACTTTTCAAAACCCTCTCAAAATTGTTGAAATTCTGTTGAAGCTTTTAAAATTCTCTCTAGAATTTTCAAAATCCATGTCCACATGTTTACAATTTCATGTCAAAAAATGGCTAAAATTCCAGTTGAAATTTTTTCAAAGTCCCTTCAAAATTTTCCATTTTTTGTCCCAATTCTTCCCATTCCCATTGAAACTTTTCAAATCCCTCTCAAAATTGTTGAAATTCTGTTGAAGCTTTTAAAATTCTCTCTAGAATTTTCAAAATCCATGTCCACATGTTTACAATTTCACGTCAAAAAATGGCTAAAATTCCAGTTGAAATTTTTTCAAAGTCCCTGAAAAATTTTCCCATTTTTGTCCCAATTCTTCCCATTCCATTGAAACTTTTCAAATCCCTCTCAAAATTGTTGAAATTCTCTTGAAGCTTTTAAAATTCTCTCTAGAATTTTCAAAATCCATGTCCACATGTTTACAATTTCACGTCAAAAAATTGCTAAAATTCCAGTTGAAATTTTTTCAAAGTCCCTTAAAAATTTTCCAATTTTTGTCCCAATTCTTCCCATTCCCATTGAAACTTTTCAAATCCCTCTCAAAATTGTTGAAATTCTGTTGAAGCTTTTAAAACTCTCTCTAGAATTTTCAAAATCCATGTCCACATGTTTACAATTTCACGTCAAAAAATTGCTGAAATTCCAGTTGAAATTTTTTCAAAGTCCCTTAAAAATTTTCCCATTTTTGTCCCAATTCTTCCCATTCCCATTGAAACTTTTCAAATCTCTCTCAAAATTATAGAAATTCTGTTAAAACTTTTCAAATTCTCTCTAGAATTTTCAAAATCCATGTCCACATGTTTACAATTTCACATAAAAAAATTGCTAAAATTCCAGTTGAAATTTTTTCAAAGTCCCTTAAAAATTTTCCAATTTTTGTCCCAATTCTTCCAATTCCCATTGAAACTTTTCAAATCCCTCTCAAAATTGTTGAAATTCTGTTGAAGCTTTTAAAATTCTCTCTAGAATTTTCAAAATCCATGGCCACATGTTTACAATTTCACGTCAAAAAATGGCTAAAATTCCAGTTGAAATTTTTTCAAAGTCCCTTCAAAATTTTTCAATTTTTGTCCTAATTCTTCCCATTCTCATTGAAACTTTTCAAATCCCTCTCAAAATGGTTGAAATTCTGTTGAAGCTTTTAAAATTCTCTCTAGAATTTTCAAAATCCATGTCCACATGTTTACAATTTCACGTCCAAAAATTGCTAAAATTCCAGTTGAAATTTTTTCAAAGTCCCTTCAAAATTTTCCAATTTTTGTCCCAATTCTTCCCATTCCCATTGAAACTTTTCAAATCCCTCTCAAAATTGTTGAAATTCTGTTGAAGCTTTTAAAATTCTCTCTAGAATTTTCAAAATCCATGTCCACATGTTTACAATTTCACGTCAAAAAATGGCTAAAATTCCAGTTGAAATTTTTTCAAAGTCCCTTAAAAATGTTCCAATTTTTGTTCCAATTCTTCCCATTCCCATTGAAACTTTTCAAATCCCTCTCAAAATTGTTGAAATTCTGTTGAAGCTTTTAAAATTCTCTCTAGAATTTTCAAAATCCATGTCCACATGTTTACAATTTCACGTAAAAAAATGGCTAAAATTCCAGTTGAAATTTTTTCAAAGTCCCTTAAAAATTTTCCCATTTTTGTCCCAATTCTTCCCATTCCCATTGAAACTTTTCAAATCCCTCTCAAAATTGTTGAAATTCTGTTGAAGCTTTTAAAATTCTCTCTAGAATTTTCAAAATCCATGTCCACATGTTTACAATTTCACGTCAAAAAATTGCTAAAATTCCAGTTGAAATTTTTTCAAAGTCCCTTAAAAATTTTCCAATTTTTCTCCCAATTCTTCCCATTCCCATTGAAACTTTTCAAATCCCTCTCAAATTGTTGAAATTCTGTTGAAGCTTTTAAAATTCTCTCTAGAATTTTCAAAATCCATGTCCACATGTTTACAATTTCACGTCAAAAAATTGCTAAAATTCCAGTTGAACTTTTTTCAAAGTCCCTTAAAAATTTTCCAATTTTTGTCCCAATTCTTCCCATTCCCATTGAAACTTTTCAAATCCCTCTCAAAAGTGTTGAAATTCTGTTGAAGCTTTTAAAATTCTCTCTAGAATTTTCAAAATCCATGTCCACATGTTTACAATTTCACGTCAAAAAATGGCTAAAATTCCAGTTGAAATTTTTTCAAAGTCCCTTCAAAATTTTCCAATTTTTGTCCCAATTCTTCCCATTCCCATTGAAACTTTTCAAATCCCTCTCAAAATTGTTGAAATTCTGTTGAAGCTTTTAAAATTCTCTCTAGAATTTTCAAAATCCATGTCCACATGTTTACAATTTCACGTCAAAAAATGGCTAAAATTCCAGTTGAAATTTTTTCAAAGTCCCTTAAAAATTTTCCAATTTTTGTCCCAATTCTTCCCATTCCCATTGAAACTTTTCAAATCCCTCTCTAAATTGTTGAAATTCTGTTGAAGCTTTTAAAATTCTCTCTAGAATTTTCAAAATCCATGTCCACATGTTTACAATTTCACGTCAAAAAATGGCTAAAATTCCAGTTGAAATTTTTTCAAAGTCCCTTAAAAATTTTCCCATTTTTGTCCCAATTCTTCCCATTCCCCTTGAAACTTTTCAAATCCCTCTCAAAATTGTAGAAATTCTGTTGAAGCTTTTAAAATTCTCTCTAGAATTTTCAAAATCCATGTCCACATGTTTACAATTTCACGTCAAAAAATGCTAAAATTCCAGTTGAAATTTTTCAAAGTCCCTTAAAAATTTTCCAATTTTTGTCCCAATTCTTCCCATTCCCATTGAAACTTTTCAAATCCCTCTCAAAATTGTTGAAATTCTGTTGAAGCTTTAAAATTCTCTCTAGAATTTTCAAAATCCATGTCCACATGTTTACAATTTCACGTCAAAAAATTGCTAAAATTCCAGTTGAAATTTTTTCAAAGTCCCTTAAAAATTTTCCAATTTTTGTCCCAATTCTTCCCATTCCCATTGAAACTTTTCAAATCCCTCTCTAAATTGTTGAAATTCTGTTGAAGCTTTTAAAATTCTCTCTAGAATTTTCAAAATCCATGTCCACATGTTTACAATTTCACGTCAAAAAATGGCTAAAATTCCAGTTGAAATTTTTTCAAAGTCCCTGAAAAATTTTCCCATTTTTGTCCTAATTCTTCCCATTCCCATTGAAACTTTTCAAATCCCTCTCAAAATTGTTGAAATTCTCTTGAAGCTTTTAAAATTCTCTCTAGAATTTTCAAAATCCACTTCAAAATGTTTACAATTTCACGTCAAAAAATGGCTAAAATTCCAGTTGAAATTTTTTCAAAGTCCCTTAAAAATTTTCCAATTTTTGTCCCAATTCTTCCCATTCCCATTGAAACTTTTCAAATCCCTCTCTAAATTGTTGAAATTCTGTTGAAGCTTTTAAAATTCTCTCTAGAATTTTCAAAATCCATGTCCACATGTTTACAATTTCATGTCAAAAAATGGCTAAAATTCCAGTTGAAATTTTTTCAAAGTCCCTTAAAAATTTTCCAATTTTTGTCCCAATTCTTCCCATTCCCATTGAAACTTTTCAAATCCCTCTCAAAATTGTTGAAATTCTGTTGAAGCTTTTAAAATTCTCTCTAGAATTTTCAAAATCCATGTCCACATGTTTACAATTTCACGTCAAAAAATGGCTAAAATTCCAGTTGAAATTTTTTCAAAGTCCCTGAAAAATTTTCCCATTTTTGTCCTAATTCTTCCCATTCCCATTGAAACTTTTCAAATCCCTCTCAAAATTGTTGAAATTCTCTTGAAGCTTTTAAAATTCTCTCTAGAATTTTCAAAATCCACTTCAAAATGTTTACAATTTCACGTCAAAAAATGGCTAAAATTCCAGTTGAAATTTTTTCAAAGTCCCTTAAAAATTTTCCAATTTTTGTCCCAATTCTTCCCATTCCCATTGAAACTTTTCAAATCCCTCTCTAAATTGTTGAAATTCTGTTGAAGCTTTTAAAACTCTCTCTAGAATTTTCAAAATCCATGTCCACATGTTTACAATTTCACGTCAAAAAATTGCTGAAATTCCAGTTGAAATTTTTTCAAAGTCCCTTAAAAATTTTCCAATTTTTGTCCCAATTCTTCCCATTCCCATTGAAACTTTTCAAATCTCTCTCAAAATTATAGAAATTCTGTTAAAACTTTTCAAATTCTCTCTAGAATTTTCAAAATCCATGTCCACATGTTTACAATTTCACATAAAAAAATTGCTAAAATTCCAGTTGAAATTTTTTCAAAGTCCCTTAAAAATTTTTCAATTTTTGTCCTAATTCTTCCCATTCCCCTTGAAACTTTTCAAATCCCTCTCAAAATTGTTGAAATTCTGTTGAAGCTTTTAAAATTCTCTCTAGAATTTTCAAAATCCATGTCCACATGTTTACAATTTCACGTCAAAAAATGGCTAAAATTCCAGTTGAAATTTTTTCAAAGTCCCTTAAAAATTTTCCATTTTTTGTCCCAATTCTTCCCATTCCCATTGAAACTTTTCAAATCCCTCTCAAAATTGTTGAAATTCTGTTGAAGCTTTTAAAATTCTCTCTAGAATTTTCAAAATCCATGTCCACATGTTTACAATTTCACGTCAAAAAATGGCTAAAATTCCAGTTGAAATTTTTTCAAAGTCCCTTAAAAATTTTCCAATTTTTGTCCCAATTCTTCCCATTCCCATTGAAACTTTTCAAATCCCTCTCAAAATTGTTGAAATTCTGTTGAAGCTTTTAAAATTCTCTCTAGAATTTTCAAAATCCATGTCCACATGTTTACAATTTCACGTCAAAAAATGGCTAAAATTCCAGTTGAAATTTTTTCAAAGTCCCTTAAAAATTTTTCAATTTTTGTCCTAATTCTTCCCATTCTCATTGAAACTTTTCAAATCCCTCTCAAAATTGTTGAAATTCTGTTGAAGCTTTTAAAATTCTCTCTAGAATTTTCAAAATCCATGTCCACATGTTTACAATTTCACGTCCAAAAATTGCTAAAATTCCAGTTGAAATTTTTTCAAAGTCCCTTCAAAATTTTCCAATTTTTGTCCCAATTCTTCCCATTCCCATTGAAACTTTTCAAATCCCTCTCAAAATTGTTGAAATTCTCTTGAAGCTTTTAAAATTCTCTCTAGAATTTTCAAAATCCATGTCCACATGTTTACAATTTCACGTCAAAAAATTGCTAAAATTCCAGTTGAAATTTTTTCAAAGTCCCTTAAAAATTTTCCAATTTTTGTCCCAATTCTTCCCATTCCCATTGAAACTTTTCAAATCCCTCTCAAAATTGTTGAAATTCTGTTGAAGTTTTTAAAATTCTCTCTAGAATTTTCAAAATCCATGTCCACATGTTTACAATTTCATGTCAAAAAATGGCTAAAATTCCAGTTGAAATTTTTTCAAAGTCCCTGAAAAATTTTCCAATTTTTGTCCCAATTCTTCCCATTCCCATTGAAACTTTTCAAATCCCTCTCAAAATTGTTGAAATTCTGTTGAAGCTTTTAAAATTCTCTCTAGAATTTTCAAAATCCATGTCCACATGTTTACAATTTCACGTCAAAAAATGGCTAAAATTCCAGTTGAAATTTTTTCAAAGTCCCTTAAAAATTTTCCCATTTTTGTCCCAATTCTTCCCATTCCCATTGAAACTTTTCAAATCCCTCTCAAAATGGTTGAAATTCTGTTGAAGCTTTTAAAATTCTCTCTAGAATTTTCAAAATCCATGTCCACATGTTTACAATTTCACGTCAAAAAATGGCTAAAATTACAGTTGAAATTTTTTCAAAGTCCCTGAAAAATTTTCCCATTTTTGTCCCAATTCTTCCCATTCCCATTGAAACTTTTCAAATCCCTCTCAAAATTGTTGAAATTCTCTTGAAGCTTTTAAAATTCTCTCTAGAATTTTCAAAATCCACTTCAAAATATTTACAATTTCACGTCAAAAATTGCTAAAATTCCAGTTGAAATTTTTTCAAAGTCCCTTAAAAATGTTCCAATTTTTGTCCCAATTCTTCCCATTCCCATTGAAACTTTTCAAATCCCTCTCAAAATTGTTGAAATTCTGTTGAAGCTTTTAAAATTCTCTCTAGAATTTTCAAAATCCATGGCCACATGTTTACAATTTCACGTCAAAAAATGGCTAAAATTCCAGTTGAAATTTTTTCAAAGTCCCTTAAAAATTTTCCCATTTTTGTCCCAATTCTTCCCATTCCCATTGAAACTTTTCAAATCCCTCTCAAAATTGTAGAAATTCTGTTGAAGCTTTTAAAATTCTCTCTAGAATTTTCAAAATCCATGTCCACATGTTTACAATTTCACGTCAAAAAATGGCTAAAATTCCAGTTGAAATTTTTTCAAAGTCCCTGAAAAATTTTCCAATTTTTGTCCCAATTCTTCCCATTCCCATTGAAACTTTTCAAATCCCTCTCAAAATTGTTGAAATTCTGTTGAAGCTTTTAAAATTCTCTCTAGAATTTTCAAAATCCATGTCCACATGTTTACAATTTCACGTCAAAAAATGGCTAAAATTCCAGTTGAAATTTTTTCAAAGTCCCTTAAAAATTTTCCAATTTTTGTCCCAATTCTTCCCATTCCCATTGAAACTTTTCAAATCCCTCTCAAAATTGTTGAAATTCTGTTGAAGCTTTTAAAATTCTCTCTAGAATTTTCAAAATCCATGTCCACATGTTTACAATTTCACGTCAAAAAATGGCTAAAATTCCAGTTGAAATTTTTTCCAAGTCCCTGAAAAATTTTCCAATTTTTGTCACAATTCTTCCCATTCCCATTGAAACTTTTCAAATCCCTCTCAAAATTGTAGAAATTCTGTTAAAGCTTTTAAAATTCTCTCTAGAATTTTCAAAATCCATGGCCACATGTTTACAATTTCACGTCAAAAAATGGCTAAAATCCAGTTGAAATTTTTTCAAAGTCCCTTAAAAATTTTCCAATTTTTGTCCCAATTCTTCCCATTCCCATTGAAACTTTTCAAATCCCTCTCAAAATTGTAGAAATTCTGTTGAAGCTTTTAAAATTCTCTCTAGAATTTTCAAAATCCACTTCAACATGTTTACAATTTCACGTCAAAAAATTGCTAAAATTCCAGTTGAAATTTTTTCAAAGTCCCTTAAAAATTTTCCCATTTTTGTCCCAATTCTTCCCATTCCCATTGAAACTTTTCAAATCCCTCTCAAAATTGTTGAAATTCTGTTGAAGCTTTTAAAATTCTCTCTAGAATTTTCAAAATCCATGTCCACATGTTTACAATTTCACGTCAAAAAATTGCTAAAATTCCAGTTGAAATTTTTTCAAAGTCCCTTAAAAATTTTCCAATTTTTGTCCCAATTCTTCCCATTCCCATTGAAACTTTTCAAATCCCTCTCAGAATTGTTGAAATTCTGTTGAAGCTTTTAAAATTCTCTCTAGAATTTTCAAAATCCATGTCCACATGTTTATAATTTCACGTCAAAAAATGGCTAAAATTCCAGTTGAAATTTTTTCAAAGTCCCTTAAAAATTTTCCAATTTTTGTCCCAATTCTTCCCATTCCCATTGAAACTTTTCAAATCCCTCTCCAAATTGTTGAAATTCTCTTGAAGCTTTTAAAATTCTCTCTAGAATTTTCAAAATCCATGGCCACATGTTTACAATTTCACGTCAAAAAATGGCTAAAATTCCAGTTGAAATTTTTTCAAAGTCCCTTAAAAATTTTCCCATTTTTGTCCCAATTCTTCCCATTCCCATTGAAACTTTTCAAATCCCTCTCAAAATGGTTGAAATTCTGTTGAAGCTTTTAAAATTCTCTCTAGAATTTTCAAAATCCATGTCCACATGTTTACAATTTCACGGTAAAAAATGGCTAAAATTCCAGTTGAAATTTTTTCAAAGTCCCTGAAAAATTTTCCCATTTTTGTCCTAATTCTTCCCATTCCCATTGAAACTTTTCAAATCCCTCTCAAAATTGTTGAAATTCTCTTGAAGCTTTTAAAATTCTCTCTAGAATTTTCAAAATCCACTTCAAAATATTTACAATTTCACGTCAAAAAATTGCTAAAATTCCAGTTGAAATTTTTTCAAAGTCCCTTAAAAATTTTCCAATTTTTGTCCCAATTCTTCCCATTCCCATTGAAACTTTTCAAATCCCTCTCAAAATTGTTGAAATTCTGTTGAAGCTTTTAAAACTCTCTCTAGAATTTTCAAAATCCATGTCCACATGTTTACAATTTCACGTCCAAAAATTGCTGAAATTCCAGTTGAAATTTTTTCAAAGTCCCTTAAAAATTTTCCAATTTTTGTCCCAATTCTTCCCATTCCCATTGAAACTTTTCAAATCTCTCTCAAAATTGTTGAAATTCTGTTAAAACTTTTCAAATTCTCTCTAGAATTTTCAAAATCCATGTCCACATGTTTACAATTTCACATAAAAAAATTGCTAAAATTCCAGTTGAAATTTTTTCAAAGTCCCTTAAAAATTTTCCAATTTTTGTCCCAATTCTTCCCATTCCCATTGAAACTTTTCAAATCCCTCTCAAAATTGTTGAAATTCTGTTGAAGCTTTTAAAATTCTCTCTAGAATTTTCAAAATCCATGTCCACATGTTTACAATTTCACGTCAAAAAATGGCTAAAATTCCAGTTGAACTTTTTTCAAAGTCCCTTAAAAATTTTCCAATTTTTGTCCCAATTCTTCCCATTCCCATTGAAACTTTTCAAATCCCTCTCAAAATTGTCGAAATTCTGTTGAAGCTTTTAAAATTCTCTCTAGAATTTTCAAAATCCATGTCCACATGTTTACAATTTCACGTCAAAAAAATGGCTAAAATTCCAGTTGAAATTTTTTCCAAGTCCCTGAAAAATTTTCCAATTTTTGTCACAATTCTTCCCATTCCCATTGAACTTTTCAAATCCCTCTCAAAATTGTAGAAATTCTGTTAAAGCTTTTAAAATTCTCTCTAGAATTTTCAAAATCCATGGCCACATGTTTACAATTTCACGTCAAAAAATGGCTAAAATTCCAGTTGAAATTTTTTCAAAGTCCCTTAAAAATTTTCCAATTTTTGTCCCAATTCTTCCCATTCCCATTGAAACTTTTCAAATCCCTCTCAAAATTGTAGAAATTCTGTTGAAGCTTTTAAAATTTTCTCTAGAATTTTCAAAATCCACTTCAACATGTTTACAATTTCACGTCAAAAAATTGCTAAAATTCCAGTTGAAATTTTTCAAAGTCCCTTAAAAATTTTCCCATTTTTGTCCCAATTCTTCCATTCCCATTGAAACTTTTCAAATCCCTCTCAAAATTGTTGAAATTCTGTTGAAGCTTTTAAAATTCTCTCTAGAATTTTCAAAATCCATGTCCACATGTTTACAATTTCACGTCAAAAAATGGCTAAAATTCCAGTTGAAATTTTTTTCAAAGTCCCTTAAAAATTTTCCAATTTTTGTCCCAATTCTTCCCATTCCCATTGAAACTTTTCAAATCCCTCTCAAAATTGTTGAAATTCTCTTGAAGCTTTTAAAATTCTCTCTAGAATTTTCAAAATCCATGTCCACATGTTTATAATTTCACGTCAAAAAATGGCTAAAATTCCAGTTGAAATTTTTTCAAAGTCCCTTAAAAATTTTCCAATTTTTGTCCCAATTCTTCCCATTCCCATTGAAACTTTTCAAATCCCTCTCAAAATTGTTGAAATTCTGTTGAAGCTTTTAAAATTCTCTCTAGAATTTTCAAAATCCATGTCCACATGTTTACAATTTCACGTCAAAAAATGGCTAAAATTCCAGTTGAAATTTTTTCAAAGTCCCTTAAAAATTTTCCCATTTTTGTCCCAATTCTTCCCATTCCCATTGAAACTTTTCAAATCCCTCTCAAAATGGTTGAAATTCTGTTGAAGCTTTTAAAATTCTCTCTAGAATTTTCAAAATCCATGTCCACATGTTTACAATTTCACGGTAAAAAATGGCTAAAATTACAGTTGAAATTTTTTCAAAGTCCCTGAAAAATTTTCCCATTTTTGTCCTAATTCTTCCCATTCCCATTGAAACTTTTCAAATCCCTCTCAAAATTGTTGAAATTCTCTTGAAGCTTTTAAAATTCTCTCTAGAATTTTCAAAATCCACTTCAAAATATTTACAATTTCACGTCAAAAAATTGCTAAAATTCCAGTTGAAATTTTTTCAAAGTCCCTTAAAAATTTTCCAATTTTTGTCCCAATTCTTCCCATTCCCATTGAAACTTTTCAAATCCCTCTCAAAATTGTTGAAATTCTGTTGAAGCTTTTAAAACTCTCTCTAGAATTTTCAAAATCCATGTCCACATGTTTACAATTTCACGTCCAAAAATTGCTGAAATTCCAGTTGAAATTTTTTCAAAGTCCCTTAAAAATTTTCCAATTTTTGTCCCAATTCTTCCCATTCCCATTGAAACTTTTCAAATCTCTCTCAAAATTGTTGAAATTCTGTTAAAACTTTTCAAATTCTCTCTAGAATTTTCAAAATCCATGTCCACATGTTTACAATTTCACATAAAAAAATTGCTAAAATTCCAGTTGAAATTTTTTCAAAGTCCCTTAAAAATGTTCCAATTTTTGTCCCAATTCTTCCCATTCCCATTGAAACTTTTCAAATCCCTCTCAAAATTGTTGAAATTCTGTTGAAGCTTTTAAAATTCTCTCTAGAATTTTCAAAATCCATGTCCACATGTTTACAATTTCACGTCAAAAAATGGCTAAAATTCCAGTTGAACTTTTTTCAAAGTCCCTTAAAAATTTTCCAATTTTTGTCCCAATTCTTCCCATTCCCATTGAAACTTTTCAAATCCCTCTCAAAATTGTTGAAATTCTGTTGAAGCTTTTAAAATTCTCTCTAGAATTTTCAAAATCCATGTCCACATGTTTACAATTTCACGTCAAAAAAATGGCTAAAATTCCAGTTGAAATTTTTTCCAAGTCCCTGAAAAATTTTCCAATTTTTGTCACAATTCTTCCCATTCCCATTGAAACTCTTCAAATCCCTCTCAAAATTGTTGAAATTCTGTTAAAGCTTTTAAAATTCTCTCTAGAATTTTCAAAATCCATGTCCACATGTTTACAATTTCACGTCAAAAAATGGCTAAAATTCCAGTTGAAATTTTTTCAAAGTCCCTTAAAAATTTTCCAATTTTTGTCCCAATTCTTCCCATTCCCATTGAAACTTTTCAAATCCCTCTCTAAATTGTTGAAATTCTGTTGAAGCTTTTAAAATTCTCTCTAGAATTTTCAAAATCCATGGCCACATGTTTACAATTTCACGTCAAAAAATGCTAAAATTCCAGTTGAACTTTTTTCAAAGTCCCTTAAAAATTTTCCAATTTTTGTCCCAATTCTTCCCATTCCCATTGAAACTTTTCAAATCCCTCTCAAAATTGTAGAAATTCTGTTGAAGCTTTTAAAATTCTCTCTAGAATTTTCAAAATCCATGTCCACATGTTTACAATTTCACGTCAAAAAATGGCTAAAATTCCAGTTGAAATTTTTTCAAAGTCCTTAAAAATTTTCCAATTTTTGTCCCAATTCTTCCCATTCCCATTGAAACTTTTCAAATCCCTCTCAAAATTGTTGAAATTCTGTTGAAGCTTTTAAAATTCTCTCTAGAATTTTCAAAATCCACTTCAACATGTTTACAATTTCACGTCAAAAAATTGCTAAAATTCCAGTTGAAATTTTTTCAAAGTCCCTTAAAAATTTTCCCATTTTTGTCCCAATTCTTCCCATTCCCATTGAAACTTTTCAAATCCCTCTCAAAATTGTTGAAATTCTGTTGAAGCTTTTAAAATTCTCTCTAGAATTTTCAAAATCCATGTCCACATGTTTACAATTTCACGTCAAAAAATTGCTAAAATTCCAGTTGAAATTTTTTCAAAGTCCTTAAAAATTTTCCAATTTTTGTCCCAATTCTTCCCATTCCCATTGAAACTTTTCAAATCCCTCTCAAAATTGTTGAAATTCTGTTGAAGCTTTTAAAATTCTCTCTAGAATTTTCAAAATCCATGTCCACATGTTTACAATTTCACGTCAAAAAATGGCTAAAATTCCAGTTGAAATTTTTTTCAAAGTCCCTTAAAAATTTTCCCATTTTTGTCCCAGTTCTTCCCATTCCCATTGAAACTTTTCAAATCCCTCTCAGAATTGTTGAAATTCTGTTGAAGCTTTTAAAATTCTCTCTAGAATTTTCAAAATCCATGTCCACATGTTTATAATTTCACGTCAAAAAATGGCTAAAATTCCAGTTGAAATTTTTTCAAAGTCCCTTAAAAATTTTCCAATTTTTGTCCCAATTCTTCCCATTCCCATTGAAACTTTTCAAATCCCTCTCAAATTGTTGAAATTCTGTTGAAGCTTTTAAAATTCTCTCTAGAATTTTCAAAATCCATGTCCACATGTTTACAATTTCACGTCAAAAAATGGCTAAAATTCCAGTTGAAATTTTTTCAAAGTCCCTTAAAAATTTTCCCATTTTTGTCCCAATTCTTCCCATTCCCATTTAAACTTTTCAAATCCCTCTCAAAATGGTTGAAATTCTGTTGAAGCTTTTAAAATTCTCTCTAGAATTTTCAAAATCCATGTCCACATGTTTACAATTTCACGTCAAAAAATGGCTAAAATTACAGTTGAACTTTTTTCAAAGTCCCTGAAAAATTTTCCCATTTTTGTCCCAATTCTTCCCATTCCCATTGAAACTTTTCAAATCCCTCTCAAAATTGTTGAAATTCTCTTGAAGCTTTTAAAATTCTCTCTAGAATTTTCAAAATCCACTTCAAAATATTTACAATTTCACGTCAAAAAATTGCTAAAATTCCAGTTGAAATTTTTTCAAAGTCCCTTAAAAATTTTCCAATTTTTGTCCCAATTCTTCCCATTCCCATTGAAACTTTTCAAATCCCTCTCAAAATTGTTGAAATTCTGTTGAAGCTTTTAAAACTCTCTCTAGAATTTTCAAAATCCATGTCCACATGTTTACAATTTCACGTCCAAAAATTGCTGAAATTCCAGTTGAAATTTTTTCAAAGTCCCTTAAAAATTTTCCAATTTTTGTCCCAATTCTTCCCATTCCCATTGAAACTTTTCAAATCTCTCTCAAAATTGTTGAAATTCTGTTAAAACTTTTCAAATTCTCTCTAGAATTTTCAAAATCCATGTCCACATGTTTACAATTTCACATAAAAAAATTGCTAAAATTCCAGTTGAAATTTTTTCAAAGTCCCTTAAAAATTTTCCAATTTTTGTCCTAATTCTTCCCATTCCCCTTGAAACTTTTCAAATCCCTCTCAAAATTGTTGAAGTTCTGTTGAAGCTTTTAAAACTCTCTCTAGAATTTTCAAAATCCATGTCCACATGTTTACAATTTCACGTCAAAAAAATGGCTAAAATTCCAGTTGAAATTTTTTCCAAGTCCCTGAAAAATTTTCCAATTTTTGTCACAATTCTTCCCATTCCCATTGAAACTTTTCAAATCGCTCTCAAAATTGTAGAAATTCTGTTAAAGCTTTTAAAATTCTCTCTAGAATTTTCAAAATCCATGGCCACATGTTTACAATTTCACGTCAAAAAATGGCTAAAATTACAGTTGAACTTTTTTCAAAGTCCCTGAAAAATTTTCCCATTTTTGTCCCAATTCTTCCCATTCCCATTGAAACTTTTCAAATCCCTCTCAAAATTGTTGAAATTCTCTTGAAGCTTTTAAAATTCTCTCTAGAATTTTCAAAATCCACTTCAAAATATTTACAATTTCACGTCAAAAAATTGCTAAAATTCCAGTTGAAATTTTTTCAAAGTCCCTTAAAAATTTTCCAATTTTTGTCCCAATTCTTCCCATTCCCATTGAAACTTTTCAAATCCCTCTCAAAATTGTTGAAATTCTGTTGAAGCTTTTAAAACTCTCTCTAGAATTTTCAAAATCCATGTCCACATGTTTACAATTTCACGTCCAAAAATTGCTGAAATTCCAGTTGAAATTTTTTCAAAGTCCCTTAAAAATTTTCCAATTTTTGTCCCAATTCTTCCCATTCCCATTGAAACTTTTCAAATCTCTCTCAAAATTGTTGAAATTCTGTTAAAACTTTTCAAATTCTCTCTAGAATTTTCAAAATCCATGTCCACATGTTTACAATTTCACATAAAAAAATTGCTAAAATTCCAGTTGAAATTTTTTCAAAGTCCCTTAAAAATTTTCCAATTTTTGTCCTAATTCTTCCCATTCCCCTTGAAACTTTTCAAATCCCTCTCAAAATTGTTGAAGTTCTGTTGAAGCTTTTAAAACTCTCTCTAGAATTTTCAAAATCCATGTCCACATGTTTACAATTTCACGTCAAAAAAATGGCTAAAATTCCAGTTGAAATTTTTTCCAAGTCCCTGAAAAATTTTCCAATTTTTGTCACAATTCTTCCCATTCCCATTGAAACTTTTCAAATCGCTCTCAAAATTGTAGAAATTCTGTTAAAGCTTTTAAAATTCTCTCTAGAATTTTCAAAATCCATGGCCACATGTTTACAATTTCACGTCAAAAAATGGCTAAAATTCCAGTTGAAATTTTTTCAAAGTCCCTTAAAAATTTTCCAATTTTTGTCCCAATTCTTCCCATTCCCATTGAAACTTTTCAAATCCCTCTCAAAATTGTAGAAATTCTGTTGAAGCTTTTAAAATTCTCTCTAGAATTTTCAAAATCCATGTCCACATGTTTACAATTTCACGTAAAAAAATGGCTAAAATTCCAGTTGAAATTTTTTCAAAGTCCCTTAAAAAATTTTCCAATTTTTGTCCCAATTCTTCCCATTCCCATTGAAACATTTCAAATCCCTCTCAAAATTGTAGAAATTCTGTTGAAGCTTTTAAAATTCTCTCTAGAATTTTCAAAATCCATGTCCACATGTTTACAATTTCACGTAAAAAAAAATGGCTAAAATTCCAGTTGAACTTTTTTCAAAGTCCCTTAAAAATTTTCCAATTTTTGTCCCAATTCTTCCCATTCCCATTGAAACTTTTCAAATCCCTCTCAAAATTGTTGAAATTCTGTTGAAGCTTTTAAAATTCTCTCTAGAATTTTCAAAATCCATGGCCACATGTTTACAATTTCACGTCAAAAAATGGCTAAAATTCCAGTTGAAATTTTTTCAAAGTCCCTTAAAAATTTTCCCATTTTTGTCCCAATTCTTCCCATTCCCATGAAACTTTTCAAATCCCTCTCAAAATTGTTGAAATTCTGTTGAAGCTTTTAAAATTCTCTCTAGAATTTTCAAAATCCATGTCCACATGTTTACAATTTCACGTCAAAAAATGGCTAAAATTCCAGTTGAACTTTTTTCAAAGTCCCTTAAAAATTTTCCAATTTTTGTCCCAATTCTTCCCATTCCCATTGAAACTTTTCAAATCCCTCTCAAAATTGTTGAAATTCTGTTGAAGCTTTTAAAATTCTCTCTAGATTTTCAAAATCCATGTCCACATGTTTACAATTTCACGTCAAAAAATGGCTAAAATTCCAGTTGAAATTTTTTCAAAGTCCCTTAAAAATTTTCCAATTTTTGTCCCAATTCTTCCCATTCAAATTGAAACTTTTCAAATCCCTCTCAGAATTGTTGAAATTCTGTTGAAGCTTTTAAAATTCTCTCTAGAATTTTCAAAATCCATGTCCACATGTTTATAATTTCACGTCAAAAAATGGCTAAAATTCCAGTTGAAATTTTTTCAAAGTCCCTTAAAAATTTTCCAATTTTTGTCCCAATTCTTCCCATTCCCATTGAAACTTTTCAAATCCCTCTCAAAATTGTTGAAATTCTGTTGAAGCTTTTAAAATTCTCTCTAGAATTTTCAAAATCCATGTCCACATGTTTACAATTTCACGTCAAAAAATGGCTAAAATTCCAGTTGAAATTTTTTCAAAGTCCCTTAAAATTTTCCCATTTTTGTCCCAATTCTTCCCATTCCCATTGAAACTTTTCAAATCCCTCTCAAAATGGTTGAAATTCTGTTGAAGCTTTTAAAATTCTCTCTAGAATTTTCAAAATCCATGTCCACATGTTTACAATTTCACGGTAAAAAATGGCTAAAATTACAGTTGAAATTTTTTCAAAGTCCCTGAAAAATTTTCCCATTTTTGTCCTAATTCTTCCCATTCCCATTGAAACTTTTCAAATCCCTCTCAAAATTGTTGAAATTCTCTTGAAGCTTTTAAAATTCTCTCTAGAATTTTCAAAATCCACTTCAAAATATTTACAATTTCACGTCAAAAAATTGCTAAAATTCCAGTTGAAATTTTTTTCAAAGTCCCTTCAAAATTTTCCAATTTTTGTCCTAATTCTTCCCATTCCCCTTGAAACTTTTCAAATCCCTCTCAAAATTGTTGAAGTTCTGT
Organism: Streptopelia decaocto; assembly: GCF_964273445.1. Classification (NCBI taxonomy): domain Eukaryota; kingdom Metazoa; phylum Chordata; class Aves; order Columbiformes; family Columbidae; genus Streptopelia; species Streptopelia decaocto. The sequence goes on from NW_028116033.1 coordinate 48,947, forward strand.
TGAAGCTTTTAAAACTCTCTCTAGAATTTTCAAAATCCATGTCCACATGTTTACAATTTCACGTCAAAAAAATGGCTAAAATTCCAGTTGAAATTTTTTCCAAGTCCCTGAAAAATTTTCCAATTTTTGTCACAATTCTTCCCATTCCCATTGAAACTTTTCAAATCGCTCTCAAAATTGTAGAAATTCTGTTAAAGCTTTTAAAATTCTCTCTAGAATTTTCAAAATCCATGGCCACATGTTTACAATTTCACGTCAAAAAATGGCTAAAATTACAGTTGAACTTTTTTCAAAGTCCCTGAAAAATTTTCCCATTTTTGTCCCAATTCTTCCCATTCCCATTGAAACTTTTCAAATCCCTCTCAAAATTGTTGAAATTCTCTTGAAGCTTTTAAAATTCTCTCTAGAATTTTCAAAATCCACTTCAAAAATATTTACAATTTCACGTCAAAAAATTGCTAAAATTCCAGTTGAAATTTTTTCAAAGTCCCTTAAAAATTTTCCAATTTTTGTCCCAATTCTTCCATTCCCATTGAAACTTTTCAAATCCCTCTCAAAATTGTTGAAATTCTGTTGAAGCTTTTAAAACTCTCTCTAGAATTTTCAAAATCCATGTCCACATGTTTACAATTTCACGTCCAAAAATTGCTGAAATTCCAGTTGAAATTTTTTCAAAGTCCCTTAAAAATTTTCCAATTTTTGTCCCAATTCTTCCCATTCCCATTGAAACTTTTCAAATCTCTCTCAAAATTGTTGAAATTCTGTTAAAACTTTTCAAATTCTCTCTAGAATTTTCAAAATCCATGTCCACATGTTTACAATTTCACATAAAAAAATTGCTAAAATTCCAGTTGAAATTTTTTCAAAGTCCCTTAAAAATTTTCCAATTTTTGTCCTAATTCTTCCCATTCCCCTTGAAACTTTTCAAATCCCTCTCAAAATTGTTGAAGTTCTGTTGAAGCTTTTAAAACTCTCTCTAGAATTTTCAAAATCCATGTCCACATGTTTACAATTTCACGTCAAAAAAATGGCTAAAATTCCAGTTGAAATTTTTTCCAAGTCCCTGAAAATTTTCCAATTTTTGTCACAATTCTTCCCATTCCCATTGAAACTTTTCAAATCGCTCTCAAAATTGTAGAAATTCTGTTAAAGCTTTTAAAATTCTCTCTAGAATTTTCAAAATCCATGGCCACATGTTTACAATTTCACGTCAAAAAATGGCTAAAATTCCAGTTGAAATTTTTTCAAAGTCCCTTAAAAATTTTCCAATTTTTGTCCCAATTCTTCCCATTCCCATGAAACTTTTCAAATCCCTCTCAAAATTGTAGAAATTCTGTTGAAGCTTTTAAAATTCTCTCTAGAATTTTCAAAATCCATGTCCACATGTTTACAATTTCACGTAAAAAAATGGCTAAAATTCCAGTTGAAATTTTTTCAAAGTCCCTTAAAAATTTTCCAATTTTTGTCCCAATTCTTCCCATTCCCATTGAAACATTTCAAATCCCTCTCAAAATTGTAGAAATTCTGTTGAAGCTTTTAAAATTCTCTCTAGAATTTTCAAAAATCCATGTCCACATGTTTACATTTCACGTAAAAAAAAATGGCTAAAATTCCAGTTGAACTTTTTTCAAAGTCCCTTAAAAATTTTCCAATTTTTGTCCCAATTCTTCCCATTCCCATTGAAACTTTTCAAATCCCTCTCAAAATTGTTGAAATTCTGTTGAAGCTTTTAAAATTCTCTCTAGAATTTTCAAAATCCATGGCCACATGTTTACAATTTCACGTCAAAAAATGGCTTAAAATTCCAGTTGAAATTTTTTCAAAAGTCCCTTAAAAATTTTCCCATTTTTGTCCCAATTCTTCCCATTCCCATGAAACTTTTCAAATCCCTCTCAAAATTGTTGAAATTCTGTTGAAGCTTTTAAAATTCTCTCTAGAATTTTCAAAATCCATGTCCACATGTTTACAATTTCACGTCAAAAAATGGCTAAAATTCCAGTTGAACTTTTTTCAAAGTCCCTTAAAAATTTTCCAATTTTTGTCCCAATTCTTCCCATTCCCATTGAAACTTTTCAAATCCCTCTCAAAATTGTTGAAATTCTGTTGAAGCTTTTAAAATTCTCTCTAGAATTTTCAAAATCCATGTCCACATGTTTACAATTTCACGTCAAAAAATGGCTAAAATTCCAGTTGAAATTTTTTCAAAGTCCCTTAAAAATTTTCCAATTTTTGTCCCAATTCTTCCCATTCAAATTGAAACTTTTCAAATCCCTCTCAGAATTGTTGAAATTCTGTTGAAGCTTTTAAAATTCTCTCTAGAATTTTCAAAATCCATGTCCACATGTTTATAATTTCACGTCAAAAAATGGCTAAAATTCCAGTTGAAATTTTTTCAAAGTCCCTTAAAAATTTTCCAATTTTTGTCCCAATTCTTCCCATTCCCATTGAAACTTTTCAAATCCCTCTCAAAATTGTTGAAATTCTGTTGAAGCTTTTAAAATTCTCTCTAGAATTTTCAAAATCCATGTCCACATGTTTACAATTTCACGTCAAAAAATGGCTAAAATTCCAGTTGAAATTTTTTCAAAGTCCCTTAAAAATTTTCCCATTTTTGTCCCAATTCTTCCCATTCCCATTGAAACTTTTCAAATCCCTCTCAAATGGTTGAAATTCTGTTGAAGCTTTTAAAATTCTCTCTAGAATTTTCAAAATCCATGTCCACATGTTTACAATTTCACGGTAAAAAATGGCTAAAATTACAGTTGAAATTTTTTCAAAGTCCCTGAAAAATTTTCCCATTTTTGTCCTAATTCTTCCCATTCCCATTGAAACTTTTCAAATCCCTCTCAAAATTGTTGAAATTCTCTTGAAGCTTTTAAAATTCTCTCTAGAATTTTCAAAATCCACTTCAAAATATTTACAATTTCACGTCAAAAAATTGCTAAAATTCCAGTTGAAATTTTTTCAAAGTCCCTTAAAAATTTTCCAATTTTTGTCCCAATTCTTCCCATTCCCATTGAAACTTTTCAAATCCCTCTCAAAATTGTTGAAATTATGTTGAAGCTTTTAAAATTCTCTCTAGAATTTTCAAAATCCATGTCCACATGTTTACAATTTCACGTCAAAAAATGGCTAAAATTCCAGTTGAACTTTTTTCAAAGTCCCTTAAAAATTTTCCATTTTTGTCCCAATTCTTCCCATTCCCATTGAAACTTTTCACATCCCTCTCAAAATTGTTGAAATTCTGTTGAAGCTTTTAAAATTCTCTCTAGAATTTTCAAAATCCATGTCCACATGTTTACAATTTCACGTCAAAAAAATGGCTAAAATTCCAGTTGAAATTTTTTCCAAGTCCCTGAAAAATTTTCCAATTTTTGTCACAATTCTTCCCATTCCCATTGAAACTTTTCAAATCGCTCTCAAAATTGTAGAAATTCTGTTAAAGCTTTTAAAATTCTCTCTAGAATTTTCAAAATCCATGTCCACATGTTTACAATTTCACGTCAAAAAATTGCTAAAATTCCAGTTGAAATTTTTTCAAAGTCCCTTAAAAATTTTCCCATTTTTGTCCCAATTCTTCCCATTCCCATTGAAACTTTTCAAATCCCTCTCAAAATTGTAGAAATTCTGTTGAAGCTTTTAAAATTCTCTCTAGAATTTTCAAAATCCATGTCCACATGTTTACAATTTCACGTCAAAAAATGGCTAAAATTCCAGTTGAAATTTTTTCAAAGTCCCTTAAAAATTTTCCAATTTTTGTCCCAATTCTTCCCATTCCCATTGAAACATTTCAAATCCCTCTCAAAATTGTAGAAATTCTGTTGAAGCTTTTAAAATTCTCTCTAGAATTTTCAAAATCCATGTCCACATGTTTACAATTTCACGTAAAAAAAAATGGCTAAAATTCCAGTTGAAATTTTTTCAAAGTCCCTTAAAAATTTTCCAATTTTTGTCCCAATTCTTCCCATTCCCATTGAAACTTTTCAAATCCCTCTCAAAATTGTTGAAATTCTGTTGAAGCTTTTAAAATTCTCTCTAGAATTTTCAAAATCCATGTCCACATGTTTACAATTTCACGTCAAAAAATGGCTAAAATTCCAGTTGAAATTTTTTCAAAGTCCCTTAAAAATTTTCCCATTTTTGTCCCAATTCTTCCCATTCCCATGAAACTTTTCAAATCCCTCTCAAAATTGTTGAAATTCTGTTGAAGCTTTTAAAATTCTCTCTAGAATTTTCAAAATCCATGTCCACATGTTTACAATTTCACGTCAAAAATGGCTAAAATTCCAGTTGAAATTTTTTCAAAGTCCCTTAAAAATTTTCCAATTTTTGTCCCAATTCTTCCCATTCCCATTGAAACTTTTCAAATCCCTCTCAAAATTGTTGAAATTCTGTTGAAGCTTTTAAAATTCTCTCTAGAATTTTCAAAATCCATGTCCACATGTTTACAATTTCACGTCAAAAAATTGTTAAAATTCCAGTTTGAAATTTTTTCAAAGTCCCTTAAAAATTTTCCAATTTTTGTCCCAATTCTTCCCATTCCCATTGAAACTTTTCAAATCCCTCTCAGAATTGTTGAAATTCTGTTTGAAGCTTTTAAAATTCTCTCTAGAATTTTCAAAATCCATGTCCACATGTTTATAATTTCACGTCAAAAAAATGGCTAAAATTCCAGTTGAAATTTTTTCAAAGTCCCTTAAAAATTTTCCCATTTTTGTCCCAATTCTTCCCATTCCCATTGAAACTTTTCAAATCCCTCTCAAAATTGTTGAAATTCTGTTGAAGCTTTTAAAATTCTCTCTAGAATTTTCAAAATCCATGGCCACATGTTTACAATTTCACGTCAAAAAATGGCTAAAATTACAGTTGAAATTTTTTCAAAGTCCCTGAAAAATTTTCCCATTTTTGTCCTAATTCTTCCCATTCCCATTGAACTTTTCAAATCCCTCTCAAAATTGTTGAAATTCTCTTGAAGCTTTTAAAATTCTCTCTAGAATTTTCAAAATCCACTTCAAAATATTTACAATTTCACGTCAAAAAATTGCTAAAATTCCAGTTGAAATTTTTTCAAAGTCCCTTAAAAATTTTCCAATTTTTGTCCCAATTCTTCCCATTCCCATTGAAACTTTTTCAAATCCCTCTCAAAATTGTTGAAATTCTGTTGAAGCTTTTAAAACTCTCTCTAGAATTTTCAAAATCCATGTCCACATGTTTTACAATTTCACGTCCAAAAATTGCTGAAATTCCAGTTGAAATTTTTTCAAAGTCCCTTAAAAATTTTCCAATTTTTGTCCCAATTCTTCCCATTCCCATTGAAACTTTTCAAAATCTCTCTCAAAATTGTTGAAATTCTGTTAAAACTTTTCAAATTCTCTCTAGAATTTTCAAAATCCATGTCCACATGTTTACAATTTCACATAAAAAAATTGCTAAAATTCCAGTTGAAATTTTTTCAAAGTCCCTTAAAAATTTTCCAATTTTTGTCCTAATTCTTCCCATTCCCCTTGAAACTTTTCAAATCCCTCTCAAAATTGTTGAAATTCTGTTGAAGCTTTTAAAATTCTCTCTAGAATTTTCAAAATCCATGTCCACATGTTTACAATTTCACGTAAAAAAATGGCTAAAATTCCAGTTGAAATTTTTTCAAAGTCCCTTAAAAATTTTCCATTTTTTGTCCCAATTCTTCCCATTCCCATTGAAACTTTTCAAATCCCTCTCAAAATTGTTGAAATTCTGTTGAAGCTTTTAAAATTCTCTCTAGAATTTTCAAAATCCATGTCCACATGTTTACAATTTCATGTCAAAAATGGCTAAAATTCCAGTTGAAAATTTTTTCAAAGTCCCTTAAAAATTTTCCAATTTTTGTCCCAATTCTTCCCATTCCCATTGAAACTTTTCAAATCCCTCTCAAAATTGTTGAAATTCTGTTGAAGCTTTTAAAATTCTCTCTAGAATTTTCAAAATCCATGTCCACATGTTTACAATTTCACGTCAAAAAATGGCTAAAATTCCAGTTGAAATTTTTTCAAAGTCCCTTAAAAATTTTTCAATTTTTGTCCTAATTCTTCCCATTCTCATTGAAACTGTTCAAATCCCTCTCAAAATTGTTGAAATTCTGTTGAAGCTTTTAAAATTCTCTCTAGAATTTTCAAAATCCATGTCCACATGTTTACAATTTCATGTCAAAAAATGGCTAAAATTCAGTTGAAATTTTTTCAAAGTCCCTTAAAAATTTTCCAATTTTTGTCCCAATTCTTCCCATTCCCATTGAAACTTTTCAAATCCCTCTCAAAATTGTTGAAATTCTCTTGAAGCTTTTAAAATTCTCTCTAGAATTTTCAAAATCCACTTCAAAATGTTTACAATTTCACGTCAAAAAATGGCTAAAATTCCAGTTGAAATTTTTTTCAAAGTCCCTTCAAAATTTTCCAATTTTTGTCCCAATTCTTCCCATTCCCATTGAAACTTTTCAAATCCCTCTCTAAATTGTTGAAATTCTGTTGAAGCTTTTAAAATTCTCTCTAGAATTTTCAAAATCCATGGCCACATGTTTACAATTTCACGTCAAAAAATGGCTAAAATTCCAGTTGAAATTTTTCAAAGTCCCTTAAAATTTTCCCATTTTTGTCCCAATTCTTCCCATTCCCATTGAAACTTTTCAAATCCCTCTCAAAATTGTAGAAATTCTGTTGAAGCTTTTAAAATTCTCTCTAGAATTTTCAGAATCCATGTCCACATGTTTACAATTTCACGTCAAAAAATGGCTAAAATTCCAGTTGAAATTTTTTCAAAGTCCCTGAAAAATTTTCCAATTTTTGTCCCAATTCTTCCCATTCCCATTGAAACTTTTCAAATCCCTCTCAAAATTGTTGAAATTCTGTTGAAGCTTTTTAAAATTCTCTCTAGAATTTTCAAAATCCATGTCCACATGTTTACAATTTCACGTCAAAAAATTGCTAAAATTCCAGTTGAACTTTTTTCAAAGTCCCTGAAAAATTTTCCAATTTTTGTCCCAATTCTTCCATTCCCATTGAAACTTTTCAAATCCCTCTCAAAATTGTTGAAATTCTGTTGAAGCTTTTAAAATTCTCTCTAGAATTTTTCAAAATCCATGTCCACATGTTTACAATTTCACGTCAAAAAAATGGCTAAAATTCCAGTTGAAATTTTTTCAAAGTCCCTTAAAAATTTTCCCATTTTTGTCCCAATTCTTCCCATTCCCATTGAAACTTTTCAAATCCCTCTCAAAATTGTAGAAATTCTGTTAAAGCTTTTAAAATTCTCTCTAGAATTTTCAAATCCATGTCCACATGTTTACAATTTCACGTCAAAAATGGCTAAAATTCCAGTTGAAATTTTTTCAAAGTCCCTGAAAAATTTTCCAATTTTTGTCCCAATTCTTCCCATTCCCATTGAAACTTTTCAAATCCCTCTCAAAATGGTTGAAATTCTGTTGAAGCTTTTAAAATTCTCTCTAGAATTTTCAAAATCCATGTCCACATGTTTACAATTTCACGTCAAAAAATGGCTAAAATTCCAGTTGAAATTTTTTCAAAGTCCCTGAAAAATTTTCCCATTTTTGTCCTAATTCTTCCCATTCCCATTGAAACTTTTCAAATCCCTCTCAAAATTGTTGAAATTCTCTTGAAGCTTTTAAAATTCTCTCTAGAATTTTCAAAATCCACTTCAAAATGTTTACAATTTCACGTCAAAAAATTGCTAAAATTCCAGTTGAAATTTTTTCAAAGTCCCTTAAAAATTTTCCAATTTTTGTCCCAATTCTTCCCATTCCCATTGAAACTTTTCAAATCCCTCTCAAAATTGTAGAAATTCTGTTGAAGCTTTTAAAACTCTCTCTAGAATTTTCAAAATCCATGTCCACATGTTTACAATTTCACGTCAAAAAATTGCTGAAATTCCAGTTGAAATTTTTTCAAAGTCCCTTAAAAATTTTCCAATTTTTGTCCCAATTCTTCCCATTCCCATTGAAACTTTTCAAATCTCTCTCAAAATTGTAGAAATTCTGTTAAAACTTTTCAAATTCTCTCTAGAATTTTCAAAATCCATGTCCACATGTTTACAATTTCACATAAAAAAATTGCTAAAATTCCAGTTGAAATTTTTTCAAAGTCCCTTAAAAATTTTCCAATTTTTGTCCTAATTCTTCCCATTCCCCTTGAAACTTTTCAAATCCCTCTCAAAATTGTTGAAATTCTGTTGAAGCTTTTAAAATTCTCTCTAGAATTTTCAAAATCCATGTCCACATGTTTACAATTTCATGTCAAAAAATGGCTAAAATTCCAGTTGAAATTTTTCAAAGTCCCTTAAAAATTTTCCATTTTTTGTCCCAATTCTTCCCATTCCCATTGAAACTTTTCAAATCCCTCTCAAAATTGTTGAAATTCTGTTGAAGCTTTTAAAATTCTCTCTAGAATTTTCAAAATCCATGTCCCACATGTTTACAATTTCACGTCAAAAATGGCTAAAATTCCAGTTGAAATTTTTCAAAGTCCTTAAAAATTTTCCAATTTTTGTCCCAATTCTTCCCATTCCCATTGAAACTTTTCAAATCCCTCTCAAAATTGTAGAAATTCTGCTAAAGCTTTTAAAATTCTCTCTAGAATTTTCAAAATCCATGTCCACATGTTTACAATTTCACGTCAAAAAATGGCTAAAATTCCAGTTGAAATTTTTTCAAAGTCCCCTTCAAAATTTTCCAATTTTTGTCCCAATTCTTCCCATTCCCATTGAAACTTTTCAAATCCCTCTCAAAAGTGTTGAAATTCTGTTGAAGCTTTTTAAAATTCTCTCTAGAATTTTCAAAATCCATGTCCACATGTTTACAATTTCACGTCAAAAAATGGCTAAAATTCCAGTTGAAATTTTTTCAAAGTCCCTGAAAAATTTTCCAATTTTTGTCCCAATTCTTCCCATTCCCATTGAAGCTTTTCAAATCCCTCTCAAAATTGTTGAAATTCTGTTGAAGCTTTTAAAATTCTCTCTAGAATTTTCAAAATCCATGTCCACATGTTTACAATTTCACGTAAAAAAATGGCTAAAATTCCAGTTGAAATTTTTTCAAAGTCCCTTAAAATTTTCCAATTTTTGTCCCAATTCTTCCCATTCCCATTGAAACTTTTCAAATCCCTCTCAAAATTGTTGAAATTCTGTTGAAGCTTTTAAAATTCTCTCTAGAATTTTCAAAATCCATGGCCACATGTTTACAATTTCACGTCAAAAAATGGCTAAAATTCCAGTTGAAATTTTTCAAAGTCCCTTAAAAATTTTCCCATTTTTGTCCCAATTCTTCCCATTCCCATTGAAACTTTTCAAATCCCTCTCAAAATTGTAGAAATTCTGTTGAAGCTTTTAAAATTCTCTCTAGAATTTTCAAAATCCATGTCCACATGTTTACAATTTCACGTCAAAAAATGGCTAAAATTCCAGTTGAAATTTTTTCAAAGTCCCTGAAAAATTTTCCAATTTTTGTCCCAATTCTTCCCATTCCCATTGAAACTTTTCAAATCCCTCTCAAAATTGTTGAAATTCTGTTGAAGCTTTTAAAATTCTCTCTAGAATTTTCAAAATCCATGTCCACATGTTTACAATTTCACGTCAAAAAATTGCTAAAATTCCAGTTGAACTTTTTTCAAAGTCCCTTAAAAATTTCCAATTTTTGTCCCAATTCTTCCCATTCCCATTGAAACTTTTCAAATCCCTCTCAAAATTGTTGAAATTCTGTTGAAGCTTTTTAAATTCTCTCTAGAATTTTCAAAATCCATGTCCACATGTTTACAATTTCACGTCAAAAAATGGCTAAAATTCCAGTTGAAATTTTTTCAAAGTCCCTGAAAAATTTTCCAATTTTTGTCCCAATTCTTCCCATTCCCATTGAAACTTTTCAAATCCCTCTCAAAATTGTAGAAATTCTGTTTGAAGCTTTTAAAATTCTCTCTAGAATTTTCAAAATCCATGTCCACATGTTTACAATTTCACGTCAAAAAATGGCTAAAATTCCAGTTGAAATTTTTCAAAGTCCCTTCAAAATTTTCCAATTTTTGTCCCAATTCTTCCCATTCCCATTGAAACTTTTCAAATCCCTCTCAAAATTGTAGAAATTCTGTTGAAGGCTTTTAAAATTCTCTCTAGAATTTTCAAAATCCATGTCCACATGTTTACAATTTCACGTCAAAAAATTGCTAAAATTCCAGTTGAAATTTGTTCAAAGTCCCTTAAAAATTTTCCAATTTTTGTCCCAATTCTTCCCATTCCCATTGAAACTTTTCAAATCCCTCTCAAAATTGTAGAAATTCTGTTGAAGCTTTTAAAATTCTCTCTAGAATTTTCAAAATCCATGTCCACATGTTTACAATTTCACGTAAAAAAAAATAGCTAAAATTCCAGTTGAACTTTTTCAAAGTCCCTTAAAAATTTTCCAATTTTTGTCCCAATTCTTCCCATTCCCATTGAAACTTTTCAAATCCCTCTCAAAATTGTAGAAATTCTGTTGAAGCTTTTAAAATTCTCTCTAGAATTTTCAAAATCCATGTCCACATGTTTACAAATTTCACGTCAAAAAATGGCTAAAATTCCAGTTGAAATTTTTTCAAAGTCCCTTAAAATTTTCCAATTTTTGTCCCCAATTCTTCCCATTCCCATTGAAACTTTTCAAATCCCTCTCAAAATGTTGAAATTCTGTTGAAGCTTTTAAAATTCTCTCTAGAATTTCAAAATCCATGGCCACATGTTTACAATTTCACGTCAAAAAATAGCTAAAATTCCAGTTGAAATTTTTTCAAAGTCCCTTAAAAATTTTCCCATTTTTGTCCCAATTCTTCCCATTCCCATTGAAACTTTTCAAATCCCTCTCAAAATTGTTGAAATTCTGTTGAAGCTTTTAAAATTCTCTCTAGAAATTTCAAAATCCATGGCCACATGTTTACAATTTCACGTCAAAAAATGGCTAAAATTCCAGTTGAAATTTTTTCAAAGTCCCTGAAAAATTTTCCAAGTTTTGTCCCAATTCTTCCCATTCCCATTGAAACTTTTCAAATCTCTCTCAAAATTGTTGAAATTCTGTTGAAGCTTTTAAAATTCTCTCTAGAATTTTCAAAATCCATGTCCACATGTTTACAATTTCACGTAAAAAAAAATGCTAAAATTCCAGTTGAAATTTTTTCAAAGTCCCTGAAAAATTTTCCAATTTTTGTCCCAATTCTTCCCATTCCCATTGAAACTTTTCAAATCCCTCTCAAAATTGTTGAAATTCTGTTGAAGCTTTTAAAATTCTCTCTAGAATTTTCAAAATCCATGTCCACATGTTTACAATTTCACGTCAAAAAATTGCTAAAATTCCAGTTGAAATTTTTTCAAAGTCCCTTAAAAATTTCCAATTTTTGTCCCAATTCTTCCCATTCCCATTGAACTTTTCAAATCCCTCTCAAAATTGTTGAAATTCTGTTGAAGCTTTTAAAATTCTCTCTAGAATTTTCAAAATCCATGTCCACATGTTTACAATTTCATGTCAAAAAATGGCTAAAATTCCAGTTGAAATTTTTTCAAAGTCCCTTCAAAATTTTCCAATTTTTGTCCCAATTCTTCCCATTCCCATTGAAACTTTTCAAATCCCTCTCTAAATTGTTGAAATTCTGTTGAAGCTTTTAAAATTCTCTCTAGAATTTTCAAAATCCATGGCCACATGTTTACAATTTCACGTCAAAAAATGGCTAAAATTCCAGTTGAAATTTTTTCAAAGTCCCTTAAAAATTTTCCCATTTTTGTCCCAATTCTTCCCATTCCCATTGAAACTTTTCAAATCCCTCTCAAAATTGTTGAAATTCTGTTGAAGCTTTTAAAATTCTCTCTAGAATTTTCAAAATCCATGTCCACGTGTTTACAATTTCACGTAAAAAAAAATGGCTAAAATTCCAGTTGAACTTTTTTCAAAGTCCCTTCAAAATTTTCCAATTTTTGTCCCAATTCTTCCCATTCCCATTGAAAACTTTTCAAATCCCTCTCAAAATTGTTGAAATTCTGTTGAAGCTTTTAAAATTCTCTCTAGAATTTTCAAAATCCATGTCCACATGTTTACAATTTCACGTCAAAAAATTGCTAAAATTCCAGTTGAAATTTTTTCAAAGTCCCTGAAAAATTTTCCCATTTTTGTCCCAATTCTTCCCATTCCCATGAAACTTTTCAAATCCCTCTCAAAATTGTTGAAATTCTGTTGAAGCTTTTTAAAATTCTCTCTAGAATTTTCAAAATCCATGGCCACATGTTTACAATTTCACGTCAAAAAATGGCTAAAATTCCAGTTGAACTTTTTTCAAAGTCCCTTAAAAATTTCCAATTTTTGTCCCAATTCTTCCCATTCCCATTGAAACTTTTCAAATCCCTCTCAAAATTGTTGAAATTCTGTTGAAGCTTTTAAAATTCTCTCTAGAATTTTCAAAATCCATGTCCACATGTTTACAATTTCACGTCAAAAAATGGCTAAAATTCCAGTTGAAATTTTTCAAAGTCCCTGAAAAATTTTCCCATTTTTGTCCCAATTCTTCCCATTCCCATTGAAACTTTTCAAATCCCTCTCAAAATTGTTGAAATTCTGTTGAAGCTTTTAAAATTCTCTCTAGAATTTTCAAAATCCATGTCCACATGTTTACAACTTCACGTCAAAAAATAGCTAAAATTCCAGTTGAAATTTTTTCAAAGTCCCTTCAAAATTTTCCAATTTTTGTCCCAATTCTTCCATTCCCATTGAAACTTTTCAAATCCCTCTCAAAATTGTTGAAATTCTGTTGAAGCTTTTAAAATTCTCTCTAGAATTTTCAAAATCCATGTCCACATGTTTACAATTTCACGTAAAAAAATTGCTAAAATTCCAGTTGAATTTTTTTCAAAGTCCCTTAAAAATGTTCCAATTTTTGTTCCAATTCTTCCATTCCCATTGAAACTTTTCAAATCCCTCTCAAAATTGTTGAAATTCTGTTGAAGCTTTTAAAATTCTCTCTAGAATTTTCAAAATCCATGTCCACATGTTTACAATTTCACGTAAAAAAAAATGCTAAAATTCCAGTTGAAATTTTTTCAAAGTCCCTGAAAAATTTTCCCATTTTTGTCCCAATTCTTCCCATTCCCATTGAAACTTTTCAAATCCCTCTCAAAATTGTTGAAATTCTGTTGAAGCTTTTAAAATTCTCTCTAGAATTTTCAAAATCCATGTCCACATGTTTACAATTTCATGTCAAAAAATGGCTAAAATTCCAGTTGAAATTTTTTCAAAGTCCCTTCAAAATTTTCCAATTTTTGTCCCAATTCTTCCCATTCCCATTGAAACTTTTCAATCCCTCTCAAAATTGTAGAAATTCTGCTAAAGCTTTTAAAATTCTCTCTAGAATTTTCAAAATCCATGGCCACATGTTTACAATTTCACGTCAAAAAATGGCTAAAATTCCAGTTGAAATTTTTTCAAAGTCCCTTCAAAATTTTCCAATTTTTGTCCCAATTCTTCCCCATTCCCATTGAAACTTTTCAAATCCCTCTCTAAATTGTTGAAATTCTGTTGAAGCTTTAAAATTCTCTCTAGAATTTTCAAAATCCATGGCCACATGTTTACAATTTCACGTCAAAAAATGGCTAAAATTCCAGTTGAAATTTTTTCAAAGTCCCTGAAAAATTTTCCAATTTTTGTCCCAATTCTTCCCATTCCCATTGAAACTTTTCAAATCCCTCTCTAAATTGTTGAAATTCTGTTGAAGCTTTTAAAATTCTCTCTAGAATTTTCAAAATCCATGTCCACATGTTTACAATTTCACGTCAAAAAATTGCTAAATTCCAGTTGAACTTTTTTCAAAGTCCCTTAAAAATTTTCCAATTTTTGTCCCAATTCTTCCCATTCCCATTGAACTTTTCAAATCCCTCTCAAAATTGTTGAAATTCTGTTGAAGCTTTTAAAATTCTCTCTAGAATTTTCAAAATCCATGTCCACATGTTTACAATTTCACGTCAAAAAATGGCTAAAATTCCAGTTGAAATTTTTTCAAAGTCCCTGAAAAATTTTCCAATTTTTGTCCCAATTCTTCCCATTCCCATTGAAACTTTTCAAATCCCCTCTCAAAATTGTTGAAATTCTGTTGAAGCTTTTAAAATTCTCTCTAGAATTTTCAAAATCCATGTCCACATGTTTACAATTTCACGTCAAAAAATGGCTAAAATTCCAGTTGAAATTTTTTCAAAGTCCCTGAAAAATTTTCCAATTTTTGTCCCAATTCTTCCCATTCCCATTGAAACTTTTCAAATCCCTCTCAAAAATGTTGAAATTCTGTTGAAGCTTTTAAAATTCTCTCTAGAATTTTCAAAATCCATGTCCACATGTTTACAATTTCACGTCAAAAAATTGCTAAAATTCCAGTTGAAATTTGTTCAAAGTCCCTTAAAAATTTTCCAATTTTTGTCCCAATTCTTCCCATTCCCATTGAAACTTTTCAAATCCCTCTCAAAATTGTAGAAATTCTGTTGAAGCTTTTAAAATTCTCTCTAGAATTTTCAAAATCCATGTCCACATGTTTACAATTTCACGTAAAAAAAAATAGCTAAAATTCCAGTTGAACTTTTTTCAAAGTCCCTTAAAAATTTTCCAATTTTTGTCCCAATTCTTCCCATTCCCATTGAAACTTTTCAAATCCCTCTCAAAATTGTAGAAATTCTGTTGAAGCTTTTAAAATTCTCTCTAGAATTTTCAAAATCCATGTCCACATGTTTTACAATTTCACGTCAAAAAATAGCTAAAATTCCAGTTGAAATTTTTTCAAAGTCCCCTTAAAAATTTTCCCATTTTTGTCCCAATTCTTCCCATTCCCATTGAAACTTTTCAAATCCCTCTCAAAATTGTTGAAATTCTCTTGAAGCTTTTAAAATTCTCTCTAGAAATTTCAAAATCCATGTCCACATGTTTACAATTTCACGTCAAAAAATGGCTAAAATTCCAGTTGAAATTTTTTTCAAAGTCCCTGAAAAATTTTCCAATTTTTGTCCCAATTCTTCCCATTCCCATTGAAACTTTTCAAATCTCTCTCAAAATTGTTGAAATTCTGTTGAAGCTTTTTAAAATTCTCTCTAGAATTTTCAAAATCCATGTCCACATGTTTACAATTTCACGTAAAAAAAAATGCTAAAATTCCACTTGAAATTTTTTCAAAGTCCCTGAAAAATTTTCCAATTTTTGTCCCAATTCTTCCCATTCCCATTGAAACTTTTCAAATCCCTCTCAAAATTGTTGAAATTCTGTTGAAGCTTTTAAAATTCTCTCTAGAATTTTCAAAATCCATGTCCACATGTTTACAATTTCACGTCAACAAATTGCTAAAATTCCAGTTGAAATTTTTTCAAAGTCCCTTAAAAATTTTCCCATTTTTGTCCCAATTCTTCCCATTCCCATTGAAACTTTTCAAATCCCTCTCAAAATTGTTGAAATTCTGTTGAAGCTTTTAAAATTCTCTCTAGAATTTTCAAAATCCATGTCCACATGTTTACAATTTCATGTCAAAAAATGGCTAAAATTCCAGTTGAAATTTTTTCAAAGTCCCTTAAAAATTTTCCAATTTTTGTCCCAATTCTTCCCATTCCCATTGAAACTTTTCAAATCCCTCTCAAAATTGTAGAAATTCTGCTAAAGCTTTTAAATTCTCTCTAGAATTTTCAAAATCCATGTCCACATGTTTACAATTTCACGTCAAAAAATGGCTAAAATTCCAGTTGAAATTTTTTCAAAGTCCCTTCAAAATTTTCCAATTTTTGTCCCAATTCTTCCCATTCCCATTGAAACTTTTCAAATCCCTCTCTAAATTGTTGAAATTCTGTTGAAGCTTTTAAAATTCTCTCTAGAATTTTCAAAATCCATGGCCACATGTTTACAATTTCACGTCAAAAAATGGCTAAAATTCCAGTTGAAATTTTTTCAAAGTCCCTTAAAAATTTTCCCATTTTTGTCCCAATTCTTCCCATTCCCATTGAAACTTTTCAAATCCCTCTCAAAATTGTTGAAATTCTGTTGAAGCTTTTAAAATTCTCTCTAGAATTTTCAAAATCCATGTCCACATGTTTACAATTTCACGTAAAAAAAAATGGCTAAAATTCCAGTTGAACTTTTTTCAAAGGTCCTTCAAAATTTTCCAATTTTTGTCCCAATTCTTCCCATTCCCATTGAAACTTTTCAAATCCCTCTCAAAATTGTTGAAATTCTGTTGAAGCTTTTAAAATTCTCTCTAGAATTTTCAAAATCCACTTCAACATGTTTACAATTTCACGTCAAAAAATTGCTAAAATTCCAGTTGAAATTTTTCAAAGTCCCTGAAAAATTTTCCCATTTTTGTCCCAATTCTTCCATTCCCATGAAACTTTTCAAATCCCTCTCAAAATTGTTGAAATTCTGTTGAAGCTTTTAAAATTCTCTCTAGAATTTTCAAAATCCATGGCCACATGTTTACAATTTCACGTCAAAAATGGCTAAAATTCCAGTTGAACTTTTTTCAAAGTCCCTTAAAAATTTTCCAATTTTTGTCCCAATTCTTCCCATTCCCATTGAAACTTTTCAAATCCCTCTCAAAATTGTTGAAATTCTCTTGAAGCTTTTAAAATTCTCTCTAGAATTTTCAAAATCCATGTCCACATGTTTACAATTTCACGTCAAAAAATGGCTAAAATTCCAGTTGAAATTTTTTCAAAGTCCCTTCAAAATTTTCCAATTTTTGTCCCAATTCTTCCCATTCCCATTGAAACTTTTCAAATCCCTCTCTAAATTGTTGAAATTCTGTTGAAGCTTTTAAAATTCTCTCTAGAATTTTCAAAATCCATGGCCACATGTTTACAATTTCACGTCAAAAAATGGCTAAAATTCCAGTTGAAATTTTTTCAAAGTCCCTTAAAAATTTTCCCATTTTTGTCCCAATTCTTCCCATTCCCATTGAAACTTTTCAAATCCCTCTCAAAATTGTTGAAATTCTGTTGAAGCTTTTAAAATTCTCTCTAGAATTTTCAAAATCCATGTCCACATGTTTACAATTTCACGTAAAAAAAATGGCTAAAATTCCAGTTGAACTTTTTTCAAAGTCCCTTCAAAATTTTCCAATTTTTGTCCCAATTCTTCCCATTCCCATTGAAACTTTTCAATCCCTCTCAAAATTGTTGAAATTCTGTTGAAGCTTTTAAAATTCTCTCTAGAATTTTCAAAATCCACTTCAACATGTTTACAATTTCACGTCAAAAAATTGCTAAAATTCCAGTTGAAATTTTTTCAAAGTCCCTGAAAAAATTTTCCCATTTTTGTCCCAATTCTTCCCATTCCCATGAAACTTTTCAAATCCCTCTCAAAATTGTTGAAATTCTGTTGAAGCTTTTAAAATTCTCTCTAGAATTTTCAAAATCCATGGCCACATGTTTACAATTTCACGTCAAAAAATGGCTAAAATTCCAGTTGAACTTTTTTCAAAGTCCCTTAAAAATTTTCCAATTTTTGTCCCAATTCTTCCCATTCCCATTGAAACTTTTCAAATCCCTCTCAAAATTGTTGAAATTCTCTTGAAGCTTTTAAAATTCTCTCTAGAATTTTCAAAATCCATGTCCACATGTTTACAATTTCACGTCAAAAAATGGCTAAAATTCCAGTTGAAATTTTTTCAAAGTCCCTGAAAAATTTTCCCATTTTTGTCCCAATTCTTCCCATTCCCATTGAAACTTTTCAAATCCCTCTCAAAATTGTTGAAAATTCTGTTGAAGCTTTTAAAATTCTCTCTAGAATTTTCAAAATCCATGTCCACATGTTTACAACTTCACGTCAAAAAATAGCTAAAATTCCAGTTGAAATTTTTTCAAAGTCCCTTCAAAATTTTCCAATTTTTGTCCCAATTCTTCCCATTCCCATTGAAACTTTTCAAATCCCTCTCAAAATTGTTGAAATTCTGTTGAAGCTTTTAAAATTCTCTCTAGAATTTTCAAAATCCATGTTCCACATGTTTACAATTTCACGTAAAAAAATTGCTAAAATTCCAGTTGAATTTTTTTCAAAGTCCCTTAAAATGTTCCAATTTTTGTTCCAATTCTTCCCATTCCCATTGAAACTTTTCAAATCCCTCTCAAAATTGTTGAAATTCTGTTGAAGCTTTTAAAATTCTCTCTAGAATTTTCAAAATCCATGTCCACATGTTTACAATTTCACGTAAAAAAAATGCTAAAATTCCAGTTGAAATTTTTTCAAAGTCCCTTAAAAATTTTCCCATTTTTGTCCCAATTCTTCCCATTCCCATTGAAACTTTTCAAATCCCTCTCAAAATTGTTGAAATTCTGTTGAAGCTTTTAAAATTCTCTCTAGAATTTTCAAAATCCATGTCCACATGTTTACAATTTCATGTCAAAAAATGGCTAAAATTCCAGTTGAAATTTTTTCAAAGTCCCTTAAAAATTTTCCAATTTTTGTCCCAATTCTTCCCATTCCCATTGAAACTTTTCAAATCCCTCTCAAAATTGTAGAAATTCTGCTAAAGCTTTTAAAATTCTCTCTAGAATTTTCAAAATCCATGTCCACATGTTTACAATTTCACGTAAAAAAATGGCTAAAATTCCAGTTGAAATTTTTTCAAAGTCCCTTAAAAATTTTCCAATTTTTTGTCCCAATTCTTCCATTCCCATTGAAACTTTTCAAATCCCTCTCAAAATTGTTGAAATTCTGTTGAAGCTTTTAAAATTCTCTCTAGAATTTTCAAAATCCATGGCCACATGTTTACAATTTCACGTCAAAAAATGGCTAAAATTCCAGTTGAAATTTTTTCAAAGTCCCTTAAAAATTTTCCCATTTTTGTCCCAATTCTTCCCATTCCCATTGAACTTTTCAAATCCCTCTCAAAATTGTAGAAATTCTGTTGAAGCTTTTAAAATTCTCTCTAGAATTTTCAAAATCCATGTCCACATGTTTACAATTTCACGTCAAAAAATGGCTAAAATTCCAGTTGAAATTTTTTCAAAGTCCCTGAAAAATTTCCCAATTTTTGTCCCAATTCTTCCCATTCCCATTGAAACTTTTCAAATCCCTCTCAAAATTGTTGAAATTCTGTTGAAGCTTTTAAAATTCTCTCTAGAATTTTCAAAATCCATGTCCACATGTTTACAATTTCACGTCAAAAAAATTGCTAAAATTCCAGTTGAACTTTTTTTCAAAGTCCCTTAAAAATTTTCCAATTTTTGTCCCAATCTTCCATTCCCATTGAAACTTTTCAAATCCTCTCAAAATTGTTGAAATTCTGTTGAAGCTTTTAAAATTCTCTCTAGAATTTTCAAAATCCATGTCCACATGTTTTACAATTTTACGTCAAAAAAATGGCTAAAATTCCAGTTGAAAATTTTTTCAAAGTCCCTTAAAAATTTTCCCATTTTTGTCCCAATTCTTCCCATTCCCATTGAAACTTTTCAAATCCCTCTCAAAATTGTTGAAATTCTCTTGAAGCTTTTAAAATTCTCTCTAGAATTTTCAAAATCCATGTCCACATGTTTACAATTTCACGTCAAAAAATGGCTAAAATTCCAGTTGAAATTTTTTCAAAGTCCCTGAAAAATTTTCCAATTTTTGTCCCAATCTTCCCATTCCCATTGAAACTTTTCAAATCCCTCTCAAAATGGTTGAAATTCTGTTGAAGCTTTTAAAATTCTCTCTAGAATTTTCAAAATCCATGTCCACATGTTTACAATTTCACGTCAAAAAATGGCTAAAATTCCAGTTGAAATTTTTTCAAAGTCCCTGAAAATTTCCATTTTTGTCCTAATTCTTCCCATTCCCATTGAAACTTTTCAAATCCCTCTCAAAATTGTAGAAATTCTGTTGAAGCTTTTAAAATTCTCTCTAGAATTTTCAAAATCCACTTCAAAATGTTTACAATTTCACGTCAAAAAAATTGCTAAAATTCCAGTTGAAATTTTTTCAAAGTCCCTTAAAAATTTTCCAATTTTTGTCCCA